>NC_092270.1:1570284-1772784 GCF_036320965.1 Panulirus ornatus
TCTTGACGAAAGAAAATGGCCCCGCCTCTTATACAAAAATGGTATAGCACTTGCTGTAGTTTCTTTCCCTGTGATAAAAAAAGGAAGAAAAAAATTTACCATCTGAATTTCAGAATCTCGATGACAAAGATGCTGTAGGTATGTGCGTGTTAGCTTCAGTTCTACAGCGACTACGGCAGGAGACCCAGGTCACGACGCTTTGAACCGTGAGCGCGACGACACGACCCTCGGGTAGGATGGCCTGGCCTCTGACCTGACCTTTTAAGCGTCCACGTCACAGATCAGGTCATCCTGACCAACGGCCGCAGCAACAAGAGGTCAGGTTACATGCCTCGTCGTCATACTCAGGGGTCGTATATCGTAATCAAGGGTCGTACCAACGTGCTCAAGGGTCGTACCGTCGTGCTCTAGGGTTGTACGTTCGTGCTCAAGAGTTGTACCGTTATACTCAAGGGTCGTACCGTCTTGCTAAAGGATCGTACCGTTATACTCAAGGGTCGTACCGTCTTGCTAAAGGATCGTACCGTTATACTCAGGGTCGTAACGTAGTACTCAAGGGTCGTAACGTAGTACTCTAGGTCGTTACGTAGTACACAAGGGTCGTACCCTGGTGATCAGGGGTTCAAGAAACCACATACGTCGACAGTCCTGAAATTGTTGACGAAGTCGCTGGTGTGCAGACGCCTTTCCCGCGTCCCCCGATGGGGTGAGCAGCCAGCCCTCCTGACTTTAAGCGACCCATCCCTATTTACACAATGTCTCTCAGTATATTTTCTCGAGTGCCTTGTGTTGCTGAGTCTGTTGTAAGTGCCTGGTCGTTGGTTAGAGTACTCCCTTGACGACTGTTGACCTCTCTTGACGTCTTTTGACCTCTCCCAAGGTTCCTCTGACATCTCTCAACGCCTCTTGTCGTTTCTTACTTCTCCTAAACCCTTTTAACGTCCTTTGACGTCTCTTGGGGGTCTCCTGATTTAGAGATATCTCTAAATCTGTCTTTAGTCTCTCTAAATATGTTATCAGAATGTTTGTATTAGCCACTGAATAATCATGCACCAGTTAACTGTTGATAATCACAATATCATACAGGTCATCTGACTACATGTAAATCTCTCTGAGTTTAATGTTAATGACTTTCATTTACCTGTAAGTTTCCTGACTGTAAATTCTACGTTACTTAAGTTGACTTGGTTTACACTTGGCATAAGTAATGCATATATGCATTTTCATGATAAACTTTGATTTCTGGCATCTCGTAAAAGCTTAAAAAGTCGCTTATAAATGTTTTTTGTGAGTTATGCTTCTTGATAATATATCTCTAACTACCTCATGTGAGTTACGTCTATTTATGTGTTATTCACGTGAGTTGTGAGTATTTGTGAATGATTTCTGTCTCATTTTAGTAATCTATGACTTACTTCTAACTAAGTATGTCAGGCCTTGTGTAAATGGCTCTCATGAATGTAAAATGTTTAATGTATATCATGTGTTTAAGTAATTTCACCTTTCTGGTTGACAAATCATTTATGTCACTCGTGTGTTTCTCACTTACGGTGAATCATGAGAT
The DNA here is from genome assembly GCF_036320965.1 of Panulirus ornatus. NCBI lineage: Eukaryota > Metazoa > Arthropoda > Malacostraca > Decapoda > Palinuridae > Panulirus > Panulirus ornatus. The sequence goes on from NC_092270.1 coordinate 1,571,849, forward strand.
TATAAGTAAACCTCAAGTGTCTTGTAGAAGTGTAGGTGAGCTAAAAGTACATAGAATTATCTCTGAAAATAAGTTATATAAATGTTTCTAACTTATAAATGATTGGCAAAGTTGCGTTTGTTAGAAATATCTGAGAATTGTATGCAAGTTAGCTATGAATGTTATCAAATGAATACACAGAGATTTTTTGTATCCCGAGTGTGTTGAAAGTGCTCTCGAGGAGACAAATTACCTACGGATTATTAACTGATGAATTAGGTCACCAGGTAGGAGGGTTGGGGGAGGGGGGTTGTCAGTAATTAGCCGTCTCTTCATCTGTCCTCGTTTGTGGGAGTGTGTGTTTGTCTTTGTTAGTCTGACCATTTGTTAGTCCATTAATCATTTCGTCTCGTGTTCGTTTCTCCGTTCGTTATCCTGCATTTCCTTTCGTCACTGTCTATGGATGTGTCTCTGTCTCTCCTACTGTCAATCTGTCTCCCGTCTGACCAGTCAGATCTTAAATAGAATAGAAAATATATATGCATTAAACTTCGTGGCGAAATCTAGTATGTAAATCCCTCTTGGTCATGTAGATATGTCGTTTCGTTGGTTTGACTTGCAAGAGGTTAAAGGGTCAAAGTTCAAGGTCAGGATGAGGCACTAGTAACTTGTTGAAACATTCAAAAAGCAGAGAGATGTAGATGAATTTCCCTGGTACTGGTAGCAGAGGGAATATTGCAACAATGCAATCATGACACACACAGACACACACACACACATTATATATATATATATATATATATATATATATATATATATATATATATATATATATATATATATACAGACAAACAGAAAGACAGACAGACAGACAGACAGTCAGAAGTTACATGGATGGCCACTTGTGAAGGAGGAACAACCAGAGCGAGAGACAACAAGGGTTCAGGGGAACGGAGGCCATGCGTAACAATCCTATTCGACTTGTGTGAGACAGTGAGTTCCCTCCTGGAGGAGAGGGAAGGATGGTTGGAGTGTGTGCATCTGGACTGTCAGGAAACATCGGTCGTTGTGCCACACTGGATGATGGTACACAAACTGGATCTGCAAGGAGGAATAAGGAAGAGACTCCTTGGATGACTATCACATTACCTTAGTAGAAGCGAACAGGCTTCGAACGTCAGAAGACCTTCTCGGAATAGGTTTGGGTCACCAGAGGTGTGCTACAGGGTTCGGTCCTGGGACCATTGCTATTCTTCATCTGTGTCAACAACTTGCCGGAAGGCTTGGACTCATACCTGATTGTGTTTCCGATGATGCTAAGGTCATGAGGGGAGGAAAGAGTTATGAGGACTGCATTCACTCACAAGGGGACCCAGACAAACTCTGAAGTTGGTGTGATGAATGGTTGATGATGTTCAACCTAAGTAAGATTAATGAGGATGGGACATAATTAAAGAAGGCCTCAGCATGATTATTATCAGCAGGAAATTGAATGTATTCAATGCTGAATGGACATTACCTAATCAGCATCTCAGAGGGGAAAAGAGCCGCGAGTTCTAATGTGGGCGTGGTGGTGAGCGTGGTGGTGGTGGTGGAGCACATAGTTAACGTTGGTGGATGACCCATTCAGTAAGTACTGCTCCTTGTAGGTTACACAGTCATCATCTTCATTATTACAAACTTACTTTAGTGTTTCTTTTGAACGTTCCTCATCATTATCATACGTAAGACTGAAAACAAATAGTGTTACTAGAGAAAAGGTAACTAGTTTTACCACTACTTTGTTTGTTGAATAAGGCTACACACACACACACACACACACACACACACACACACACACACACACACACACACACACACACGCCAACAGACTCAAGCCACAACCATTCTCTCCTTTCCCCTTCAGGAGAGCGGTGACCCTCGCCATATGGTCTTGCGTAAAGTCTACAAGTAAGGATTCTCAGCCATCTCTCCGTTTCCGTATGTGATAAGAACAGTTATATACCATTATATGTGGGCCATTGTCAGGGGTTATGACGACAGCCGTCAGCAGCAAAGGTTGGTAGGAGTGTTGGAAGGAACTGGAGGTGGTGTTGTAAGTCGTATGGCTTTACTGGTTGTGGTGGTGGTGGTGGGGACACGGAGGCAATGATGATAATGATATAAATGGAAGAAGTGTTGGAGGTATTGATGATGGTGAAGGTGGCAATGGTGGTGAGGGCGGTGATTGTGAAGATTGTGGTAATGAATATCAAGCCCTTCGATGAACACACACACACTCTCTCTCTCTCTCTCCTACAGTCTCCTTCTGCCTGCCGTTCCAAGTCCCTCCCTCCCCTTACACCCGCCAACCCCGTCAGAGCGGGAATTGGTTGGTGCCTTAAAGCGCCGTCAAGTGCTGCTTTGCTTGGCACTGTAGCTCCCTCCTGGCATCCTCCTGGCACCGGGACGAGCAGTGCCACTCAGCCGTGAAGATCCTTTACACATTCGAGGGCCACAGGGCATCAAGGGTCTGCTCAGAGCCTGCCAAGAGGAAGTCCCTCCTTCGTTACGGTGAAGGAATTTCGGTCGTATCGTAAAACTGCGTCTTACTGTCTTGACGCAGCAGACGTTTAATGACTGCTACCACTTCTATTGCTACGGAACGTAGCGCAGCAGACATGTAAATGACTGCTACGTGCTAGCCTCGCCTAATGGCAAGATCTGGTCATAGAAGAAAGTTCAAGAGATGGGGTCATACGAGTGTAGACCACACACGCACACACACACACACACACACACACACACACACACACACACACACACACACCAATTTACAGACATGATATAAAGAAAATGTATTTTCTTTCCTATTCACAAATAAGTGAGTATAATCTATGGCATATTTTGCATCATCACACATATTTAGGACTGTAAAGTGTGTGACCACTCAAGTTAATTTGAGAATATGTACTCATTTTGACTCAACTGTAAACTCTCAGTAATCAAAGAGTGTACTTAGAGTAGCTTTATACAAGCATCCTGACCTTTGACTGTATACTTTCACAGCCTTAAAGCTCTATACAGTTGTTAGGATTCGATTCCTTTATTGCAGTTATTCTATAATGCTTTGATGTAAAAGAGAATCGTAAGTCCAGCGACGTCCATTATAGTCCATACCTGACAACCTGTGTAAGTGATGACTGCTGTAGAGGGAAGCAGATTAACACTGATGTAAGGAAATTCCGTCGTATGTAACAAAGAACAAAGGAAACCATCTGTAATGAACGCTACCACTTCACAGGGTTATGGGATCAGCAGTCAGCTACGATCGCCCTTAGAGATATCACCTGTAAGAACATTTACAAACACAGACCAAAGTCACTCGCGAATTATGAATGACTGACTGAATTTGAGAACAATTTTGAAGATCATTAAGTGATCAGTATGAAATGATGGGCCACTTGATCATACAGCTCCTTTATACTGAATATTATTATTTCTAAAATATTCAGAACAGACGATTTATTTTTCCCTTTAATCTTTCACAGCCAAACGTCAGCCAACTCGTTTAAACAAGAACAATAAATTAATTTTAGCTGAGGTGAGTTGATACCGGCTTAACTCGAGGCCCTCAACCCAGACCCTCGACCAACGTGCTCACCAAAGGTCGACCTTGGTCATCTGACCTTTGAACTGTAAAAGTGTTTCATGGGAAATAAAAAAAAGTGGAAAAAGATATTTGTAAACATTACCATCTGAATGAATAGTCCGTTTTCTTTTGGTAGTGTACAGAAGCTGGATGACATGGCGAGTGTAAATTGATTCAGTGGCACTTACGAGCACCTACATACCTAACCACACACACACACACACACACACATTATATATATATATATATATATATATATATATATATATATATATATATATATATATATATATATATGATAGCTAGAAGCACTTAGATTATATACATTAAAATATATTGTTAACCTTTTTCATTCTGTTTGAGAATTAGAAGTAAATACAAGTAGCAGATAGAAATGTTTTATTCATGATGTCTTCAAGGACTTACATCCCCTTTTCACAATCTTTATGAACTCCATCATCGTCTTACAACACGGTTGTCTGCCTTTATTCATTCCAATATTCGTATTCATATTTCTGAACGCCACACTCTGCTCCCGCTTCCTTGCAACCCAACCCATCTCTTGAACTTTCCGGTCAAATCTTGCATTTCGTTCTTAGCATTCATGACTCGCTTCCGTGGTGCATGAATCATATTCATTGTCATTTTTTACACATAATTTTGTGAGCCTGTTTTAATATGCAACTCTAATGATGTTGAAATGACTTTACTGATGTACAGATATCTTTCTGTGTCCTAAACACGTCTGATAAGATTGTCAACATATGCATCATTGTGATGTAGGAACAGAGCATATCTAACTTGCTGTATAATTGATGATTGAATGACCTAAGGACAGTAACACCTGCTCCTCCAGGAGGCAGCTTTAGGCAAGTGATACTCGCTCGAGCAAATCTCCCGCCAAAATCTTGAGATATCTCCTCTTATCCCAAAAGAGGTTCCCTTGAATAAGCTTCGATCATTTTTGTTGACGTGTTACCAGAACCTTAAGTAGAATGCGCAGCGGCCTCTACACTGTACACACTACACTCAAGGATCTACACTCAACAAGTACAATATTTTGGTTCAGCTCTGTGAAACCCAGTCATGTAATTGAGAACGACACATATATGCTAGGCCATCACTTGCCTCTAAACACCTGACGCTCCTACCAGCAGCTCCTTCCTACCTACAGCGAATCAAGCCGCCTTAAAGGTGACACTATGATTCGAAGCTTCGGTTCAATAACTTCAAATGAATCAACAGAAACCTCTCTTTCCCATCCGTCGTCTGCTGGGGGTATGAACATTCAACTGTGATGACAGGGAGTGCGAGGGGCGGCTCTCTGTTGCCAGACAGATGTAAGTGATGATCGGCATCGAATTCGTGATACAAACTACGTACCACTCCTAAACCAGAGCAGTCGAACACGACGGTACGATCCTTGAGCGCGAGGACACTATCCTAAAGCATGACGGTGTCATCCATTAGGTAAAATAGCCTTGTCTTTGACCTGACCCTTCACTGAGGGTGAGGTCAATTACCAGGCCATCATCTTCATACGGGCGTCCCTCCCCGGCTTCGTGCTCAAAGTGTCACATGCAGCCTGCAACACTCGTCACTTACCTCTGGTCGTCGACTCTGACCTGTAAGCACATTCGAGGGTTCCACCCGGGAAACCTTACCGCACAAAAGGGTGACGAAATTACATTTCCTAAAGCAACGTGAGGCTGAGCTCAGGCCTCCTAGGCCTTCCCAGGCGATTAACTGTGTCCCAGCGGGTCTGTGTCCCTTCAAGGCTTCACACTAGGTTCGTCAGCCCGCTGGAGGTTTCCTTCACTAACCCTCACAAGCTTCCTTCACTATTCTACTGGAGGTTTCCTTTACCAGCCCATTGAAGCCTTCCTTCACCGGCCAAGTGAGGGTTTCCTTCACCAGACCATTGAAGGCTTCCTTCACTAACCTATTCGAAGCTTCCTTCACTAGCCCAGTGAAGGCTTCCTTCACTAACCTATTCGAAGCTTCCTTCACTAGCCCAGTGAAGGCTTCCTTCACCAGTACTTCACCATTTCTCAGCAGAGTAGCTTCTGCTCGCAGGTTCACCAGTCATCACACGATAAATGGTGACACGGAAGACGAAAATGAACGCCACTTAAGTAAATCATTTACAAGCAGGTACGACAGTGCAGCAGTCCACACGATGACTGCAAATCAACGTTGATGATGACTCCAGACTCTGAACATTCAGAGGAATCATAGTTACGTAGTGGAGTTAACTACCAACCAGCCACCAGCTGATGCGCTACTAGTAGCCATCGTGTGAGTACTGGCGAGGCTGCAACCTTCTTGCTTTGTAGGAAGACTAGACGGATAGACTGCCATTAAAGACGCTACTACAGGATTATGGGCTGCAGAGAGCAGCCATCTAGGGAGGCACTATCCTCCTGACTTTAAAGTGTTAAGGTGTTAAGGGAACTTTTTATGCTAAACTCTTCATATATATATTTTTCACGAGACAAATTGGAGCATTCTGAGACAAAGCTGAGGACAGGTCGTGTTAACGAAGCAGTCTAAGGGAGAGGGAAAAAGCTAATTATGTGGTGGAAATTAATAAAGGCAGCTTAATGACCCAGTGGGCCGGAGTGAGGACGTCCCCCTCCTGCTTATGGTAATCATGACAGAGTCACACAGGAGGCGTCGAACCTCGAACTCAGTGACTCGAACCCTGGAGTCGGTGAGTCGACTCACTGACACGACACACACACACACACACACACACACACACATTCTCTCTCTTTCATATATCAGTTACCAATAGATATTTGCCAGGATGTTGTCCCTAGGACCTAAAAGCAAAAATAAAGATGAATCCTCTGGCATTGCTCCCCACAGTTGTTAGTAAAGAGGAGACAGTGGAAAGAAAACACAGTAAAGCTACTCGTCCACAACTCTCTCCCCAGCAAGGGAACTCCAACGAAATGTGGAGAGTGGAAAATATCCCCGACTGTTGAGGGAGACGAGGTAGAGAACCCCTGGTCTATCATGGTAGATCAGAGAACACTGGAAGCATCACCCACTGCTCTCCAGGTCATGTTTTGTGTTTAGTAAACTTTGAATTTCTTTTAGTTCCGTGTCCAAATGGGTTTTTCTGTCTGTATCATCCAGCATTTTGTCTGAGTCTGTATCTGTCTGCACATATCTGAGTCATGTCTGTACATAATGGTCTGTTTGGCTAATTACAGAGCCACCTATATGTTAAAGTTTATTTTCTGTGTTTGCATCTGTTTGTCTGTATGTCTGTTGATTCATTCTGTTCGTGACATGACTATCTGTCTGTTGCTGCTGTTTGTATCTAAGTTGATTCGTATAGTTGTTTGTCTTTCTGAGCTGTTCACCCTCTTGTTTGCTTTTGTCTGTGTCGATTTGTCCTGCTGATTACGTGTCGATTCGTCCTGGTGTTTGCTTCTCTTTCCACATCAATTGGTCACATTGTTTGGCCTCTGTTTATATCAATTCATCGTGGAGTTTAGCTCTGTTTGATTCAATTCGTCCTCTTGTTTGCCCTTGTTTGTATCAGTTCGTCCCGCTGTTTGCCTCTCATCAAAGGAATATAATGTGGAAAGCAGGTCGTCCAGTGTTGCTGACGACGTGGGTGACACAAGGAAGGGGAAGCCATCGACGATTCTTGCTCAAGAATAACAAGAGGAAAATAACCAAGTCTCTGTTTGGAGGAAGCTGAATAAAGAATCGGATGTGTGCAGACAGTTGCAGTCAGCAAGGGTCAGTTTGGTCGTCATGCAGTGTTAAATCCGTATCATTGTCGTCTCTGAGAGCAACTCCGACTGTACTCCCTCTGTCTGTGGCTGTAATTTTGTTGCCAATTGTGCGATTATATATGTGTGTGTGTGTGTGTGTGTGTGTGTGTGTAGGATCAACAATAAGGGAATAATGGAAAGATAAGGTACAAAGAATCAAGTAGTTGTTAAAGAATCGAAGATGATACTACAAACACTGAGAGCAGAGATGTAGCGTATCTGTTATTACTTATCATGCGTATCATGAATGTTGCTTGGTACGAATCACTCTACCATGATTCATTACTTCCAGGAAATAAAAGAATAAAGAGAAATTTCACTGCTACCTGTAAAAATGTGTTTCCGTTCGCTATACTGAACTCGCGTCATCAATTGCTTTATCTAGTGACTGCAGGACGATCTGTGTAAAACAGAGGACGACCTCCAACACGTAACTCTTGACGCTCTCTCTCTGGCTGGGATTAAAGAAAAAGAAATGCGTTCGAACCCGCTTCACGCTGTTTCGAAACTGGTTGAATCTGTCTCGCTCTAATGAAACAAACATCAGCGGCCGTTTTTTTCGCCTATTTGTCAGTGTTCTATATGGCCATTCATTCATGTGATCATTTATTTATAGAATTTACCATTGTTCCAGGATTGTAAGATCAACCTGAGTATACAATGTGATATGAACGATACAGAATCATATCTAGAAGGACACTGTGATGATGTCAACACCAGCCATTTGGAGCCTACAATTAGTCTATTTCTGAACTTCGACATTGGTCGATCATGGAAGAGCATTAGAGTATTGCCCTCCCAGAATGGAACAGGGATAAGATATTTCTTCAGTCTGGATGAAATTTAGCTCATGGTATCGAGTTCTGGTTGAGCGAGATGTTTCTTGGTTGTCTCGCATCATTCAAGTTTTCCAATGTATCGTGGTGTTGAAGATGCTACAAGCGTATGACCTGTGGTTGCATAGGTAAGATTGTGAGATTTCTCTGCGATGACTCTCTCTCTCTCTCTCTCTCTCTCTCTCTCTCTCTCTCTCTCTCTCTCTCTCTCTCTCTCTCTCTCCCACCAGCTGTATATTCAATATCAAATTAACGTCGCTTCACCATGACACCGAAGCTCATTAAGGGGGGTTTACCAGGCCCCAGAAGATGGGGGATGGCAGTGATGAATGGCTGTCCCGTTATTGTACCCCAGATCCTTCACTTTTGGGGGTTGCATCCGTCACTGTTATGGATAGCATCCGTCACTGCTGGGGGTAGCATCCATCGCTGCTGGGGGCAGCACCCGTCACTGCTAGGGATGATGTAAGTCACTGTTAGGAGCACCGTCTTTCACTGCCGAGTGTAACATCCGTTAGTGTTAAGGGCAACTTCCGTTACCTCTTCACTGTTGCTGGAGTGAAGACGTGTAGAACTGTGGGTGAGGGAAGTGTTAGGAGTGTGTGTACCTCGGCTTGAGTGCGTGAAGAGTGGGTTAAGGAACTGGATGTGGTTTACCACTGTTCGTTAAGGGGAATGGATGACTGGGGTACAACCAGAGAGGGTTACACGTCTGGACTATCAGAAAGCATTTGACACTATACCTCATCCCGTGTAAGAGGCCAGGTCATCTCTGAGCGTCGAAACCCGCGTACATTGCCGCCATCTTGAACGTGGGATAAGATCAGATCTAGCTTAAGTGACCAGTTGCAGCTCAACATACAAGTCGCACAAAAATTCGTCCAAACTGTTTATGTACGAGAACACGATTGGTAATCCTTTCTGTGGTACTTCTAAGTATGCAAAGATCAAACTGTTTTCTGGCTTCATGACACTCATGTACTGCGCATGCATGACAGTTGTTTCCCTAACAGTGTCTGAAGTTTCTCAGGTTCTCCCTCACAACGAATGACCAAAGATCACGGATCAAGATCGGACGAACTCCTCACAACTGGGTAGTGCAGTAAGGCACCCTCCCAGTGTTTTTTGATGTTGCAGCTTTCAGGAATGATTGACACCCGGTGAAAAATGCAAATGTCAACAGTAGGAACTCTTTCTTGTCCTTCTGCAGCTTGTCAATGTTCTTCGCTGCGAAGCCCACATCCGTTTTCGTTACGTTCAGCAAATTCTAATTTTTCCTCAACACTTTCATCTGCTTCAGTCACCGGGGAACAGCATCTTCTACGTCGTTTCCCTGTATGATCCGTGACGCTGCTCTCCGTAAGGGTGTCGGTCGTGCCAGTTCTCTGACATGAACAGTGTCGTTTGACTCGTCCATTCTGTACGTCTGTAGATGAGGGTGTCACGCCTTCATCTGGGTTATGAAGAATCTATGCACAGCAGCTACGAGAGGAGGAGGAGGAGTCGATCGTTAGTACCGACTTTTATGGTGTCGAAGTTCGACATCTTGAATGTTTTGCCTTTTTTGATTCTCTTACTCTCTCGTTGACATACTTCACCATCCTTGGCCATAGTGTTACGGCTCTGTGTACAAGGGAGTGCATCCTCCAGCCGTCTTGATGAACAGAACTTCTGTGGACATTATTTGCTGCCGGTAGTTATCTTGACATTGTGTCTTCCACATGAGCAGGAGAATCGTGTTGGAGATATTACAGGGATCTGAGGAGGCTCTCGATGCCCCAGGCTCTGATTCGCGCTAATGTTCTCAGTGTTGTATGTATGACATACACAATAAGTCGCCGTAGCCCAGATTCAGCGACCTGAAGGTATACTTGGATTATGTTCATCCCAGAACTTGACGAACCCTTGATAAAAGCTTCAATAGGTCGAGGGTCAGTCCATTGAATTTCAGCCGTTCGAGAGGTGACAATCATTTCAAAAACTAGTCTTGTAGATCTTTAAACAGAGGTTGACCTAAGAACGCTGTACCCAAAACATTATGTAGCTAGCTTTCATTTTATCCTAGCACCCCAGAGACGGGGTCCATCCGCTCATGCTGACTGGCGTTGTTGAAGGATTTGTCATAATATATAGCGAACAAACATTCTGGTGTAGTGGCAGCATCGAACACTTTCTGGTAGAGGTAAGTTGCCAGTCCACATTTCACTTCATATACACACTTTCTCTACAGGCGAACTTCTAAGCAATTTTGGAAGTTTGGAAACATCTGACGGAGTTTGTCAGTGTTGGATGAGCCAAAGTAATGATCCATAACTTGTTTAATTGACCTAATGATACCTGTATCCAGAACTAGGTCTTTAAAAACGAAGGAAGACCAGTTATTCTCGACCTCTTGTCGTCCTCGTGTCTCCCTGATCACCATGGTGCATGTGCATCCAACTGGTCGATGTAGTTCTGTAGGAAAAGCAATGACTTCACTAACTTCATTCTGTTCATCAGTGATGTTGATCACATTTATCAACAGTACCGGTGAAACATCACCAGCATCTTGCCTTCATCAGTACCAGGCCAAAGGCCGCTAAGAGGTTGATGATTTTGTTTACTTCTCAACCGAAGTTTTTTTTTGCTTTAATCTTCTGTTTGCCTCCACGTCCGTGAGACCTGAGGGTCTTTGTACCAATATTTCCTCGCTCAATATTGTTTTAACATGGGATAAACTCAGCTTTGTGTACGTCAGTTGTGTATCTTGGAACCCAGCGAGGAAACCTTGGATCCTTGACCCACTAGATAGCTGTGTACCTGGCTGTCTATCACCATCGTCTACTTCTAGGCATATGAATAACTTGCACTGAAGTGAACATAACAGTACTGGTGTAATACGATGTTTATACAGATACGGCTCAAAGACGGACTCTGTGTCAGTATCATCGAAGAAAATCGCTCTACGTTATCCTCCTACAAAAGGCTAGGATAGAAAGATAGATAAATAGATAGGTTGATAGATAGGTGCTTCAGAGCATGCTTAGCACTAACTTGGTTCCATGACGCCACCTGTGAACGCATGATGTCGAGAAGGTCAAGAAAGCATCAAAACTGAGACAACAAACACACTTTCTGCGCTGCAGCACAACATCGGCTGAAGAACAACATAATTTTTTCCAAGGTTCATTTACGAGGAGGGTTACCAAGTACTACTGGATGTTAAAAGTCAATATGAGGTACAAATGTACATACTTCGCTTTGAAATGATTGAATGAGCCTTGGTGAACAAGTTTATGTTCATAGAAACTTTTCTGAGACAGATTTATTTTTCAAGAACCTTGACAAGATATGGTGGGTAATGTGACTTAATAGAAACTGCTTCATGAATGAAATGTTTGTTTCCTTGTTTTTTGATCTTTTGTCTCGGAAGGAACGGCCGATAAATGAGTAGAAATAAAAAAATATGAGAGATGTTTATAGGAGGAATCAGAAGAGCTCGAGTCAAACGGAAAAGATATCTAAAGGAAAATATGAGAACAAGATAGAAATTTGACATCAAGATCTGACCATAAACATCTGAGATCAGGTACAAAGACTGACATAAAATTCAGGACATCCTGAAAATTTCTCTAAATGAATGAGAAAACATCGATCTTATTAGTTTTCTTCATCGATGTCTCATCCACAACTGTAAACATTCGGGTTTCCTACAGGAAGTGAGTGAATGAAATAGTTCTCACTGGTCAGCATCTGGTGAGGGACGTCTCATTCACAAGAAGAGAAACATTTTGAAATTCGTGTACCTGAAGGGCATGTCATCCCGTTATATTTTGGTGTAGTTTTCAAATGTGATGTAGACTTCAACACAACCACCGCACGTAACAAGGACATTTTTTGACGTATTTCAGTAGACATAAACAAAAAAAAACCTCACAGCCATTCGGGGTAGACAAATCCATAAATGCTTTTGAAAAAGGGGAAATATGGGGACATATAAATCCCATGTGTTCACACAATGCAACATGCATACATGCTCGGTGTTTTGCAAGTACAGAAGGTTTAACAAGGGCGATGGAATTGCTTTTGTGGTTAGTGGAGTGTGGTGTGATTACTTGTGTGGATAATGGCTGGCCCAGTGCCCTGTGGAGCCAGGGTGTGTGTGTGTGTGTGTGTGTGTGTGTGAGAGAGAGAGAGAGAGAGAGAGAGAGAGAGAGAGAGAGGTGAGGAGGGTGCTGGTGTGGCTGGCCAGGGAGGGTTGCCTTGACAACGGTCCACAAGGATATTCTCCTCACAATTTGCTGTGGCAGGAGAGAATGCACCATTGAAGAAGATACCTTACCCTTGGCCTCTACCCTTACCCTTGGCCTCTACCCTTACCCTTGGCCTCTTATGCCCTTACCCTTGGACTGCCCTTGCCCTTGGCCTCTCCCCTTACCCTTGGCCTCTACCCCTTACCCTTATCCTCTTATGCCCTTACCGTTGGACTGCCTTTGCCCTTGGCCTCTCCCCTTACCCTTGGAAGGCCCTTAGCTTCATCCCTCCACTGTTATTAGAGGCTCACATATAGACGCATACATAACTTTACCTACATATTGAATCACAACTACAAGGGTACTGGAATGCATGGGAGTTCGTGGGAGAGACAGGTAACAGACGTCCTCATAGTCTATGACGAGGTTATCCGACGAAGGACAGTAAAATACACACACACACACACACACACACACACACACATATATATATATATATATATATATATATATATATATATATATATATATATATATATATATATATATATATATACATACATATATATACATATATATATATATATATATATATATATATATATATATATAACATTGGCTGTTAGAGACGAATGGCTTACCTTGATACAGCTCTCAGTGCGGGTTTCATATAAGTAAATAAAGTTTTATGCAGACACACGCAGTGTAAAAGGAAAGTTTATTCATAGACCATGAACGCAATTGACAGTCTTTAGAATTCCTCTTTCGCTTCTGACTGAAATGTTCCAAAATACGACTGTGACTTCAGTAACATCGTCTGACCTCTTACATCACCATCTACATCACTCCCTACACTTTGACTTGCGAACTCAATATCTTAAATGTAATCAGAATTAAAAAAAGAAAACATATTTCAACGTGACCAAATGTGACCCAGTTCACGCTTAAGTAAACTTAACAACTTTACCTCCCCCCGTCAAGTTGCCTATATTCCTTGGACGAATTAACTTGTAATTAAAGTCTTGATTGCATTACTGCAATATGCACTCAGCATGTGGAAAGATGGTGTGGGGTCATTGCGAGAGGTGACACAATGTCAAGTAAGCAAACTAAGGCAATAAACTGCGCTGCAAGATGGTGCACCACATTATCATCATCATTATCATCATCATCATCATCATCATTATAGTCATCATCATTATCATTATAGTCATCATCATTATCATTATAGTCATCATCATCATCATCATTATCGTCATCATCATCATCATTATCATCATTATCATCATCATCATGTCCCTCAAGGCATCGTCTCGTCTTTCTCCGTCGAGCAGAGACAGTGGGAGTCCCTGCGCCTGAATTATATATCACATCTTGACATCTTTCACTCTGGCCACACTGACTGACCTACGCCTCCTCCGCCTGCGTCTCCTCACCTCTCAACAGCGTCTCCTGAAGTAGGTTTAGAAGAGGATGTGCAAGATCACCTTTAGTCCTTCCCTAAAACCACTGACCAAGACGCATTCAACACACTGGTCCTCACAACTATCTATATGATTCATTTATCTATTTGTATCCATCTAATGAATCATTTATCTATCTAGTTATCATTTATACGTACATTCACAGTTACAGAAAGAGAAAGAGAGAGATTTAGAGAGGCAGTGACGAAGATGAACGAAGAAAAACGAGGAAATACAGTGTAAGACGTAGAAACGAACAGACAAGTAAGATTACAGTACAAGAGAGACATGTAGAGACGAGGGAGTATAAGAGTCACGGAGAGACGAGGAAATACAGTAGACAGAAGAATTCTCCTCTCAACTGACCACGAGGGTCGCCAGCCATCTGACCTGCACCAGAAATCATTCAATAAATTTCGTCCTTGAAACTCGTCTAGCCAGACATCAAAGTCGAGTACCACCTGCAGGTTTGGCGGCATGATGGCTCAGTTAGGTCCTCAAGTGTCCTATCTGGTATGGCATTCAGGGAAAATGAGAGGCAGTTGTCACCTTGACACTCCCATCAATCCAGTCTTGAACCTTGCAGCCCAGGCTTATAGCGAGACAAAATTCTGAAGTCTGTGAAATTCATGTCATCTCCCGGGAGACTGCGTGAGACTGAGAGACAATTCTTTGATCGAGTGATTCACTGGATGAATATTTCTTATTCATCGGGAGTCCTAAAACTTATCCCCTTTCTATTTTCTATAATTTCTATTTGCTTGAGTAATAGATTCTAGATACAAGTATGTGTTGTTTTGTGTTGGTAGATTCTTGCTGTATAAGTTTGGCCACAAGCAACTGTAGTACAGCTCACTCAGCTCTGGCCAAGATCAGTGTACTGCTGTTGTGTTGTCATGAATATACGTAATGTATGAGGAAGATCATTCCATCCACAGTACATGTTTGTTTCTGTGTTGGATGGTACAACATGGCAACCTCACATTCCCATCCACGCTCTTTGTGTTGTGTGTGTGTGTGTGTGTGTGTGTGTGTGTGTGTGTGTGTATGTGTGTATGTGTATGTGTGTGTGTGTGTGTGTGTTATTGTTTATCTCCATTTCATGCCGTTTTCAGGGAGCGACGTTGCTCATGTCTCAGCATTATGGTAGTGTCTCTTAACCCATTCTTCTTCCTTCTGAAGCTTACAACAGAATTGTGTTTTGTGGACACGAAGCACACACACACACACACACACACACACACGTATATACGCACATATATTACTTCAGCATTTTTCCTCATATTTTTCATCATTCCATTTCTCTGAGATGATGAAGACGGTATGTTGTCTGTGTCATGACTGTTACTATAGTATATATATATATATATATATATATATATATATATATATATATATATATATATATATATATATATATATATAGTTTATTCCAGACTGCAGAAACGACATGACCTTGTTATACTCCCGAGATATAAGCAACATATTCTTCCGCTCTGCAGGTAGGGCGAGATATACCCTCCAGGAAATTAAACATTACTTAACAATTCTCTTGAACAGGGCAACTCAACTCAACAGAGCAGCTTAACAGAGCAGCTCACCCCAACAGAGCACCTCACATTGTACAGAATAAGTTTCTCCTTTTGTTTGTCATGTAGTTTTCTTGATACTGATTTCATTCGAACTTTGATTAGCCAGATCATGATATTTGTACATCATATACATAGTGGCAGATTATCTGTCATTATCTGGAGAAGGTGTGTTTCTGGACACGTCATGCATGCATGCACAGTGTGTGAATGACTCTGTAACCACATGTCAGATTAACTGTGAGATCTGTAACCTTACATATACGGTCTATGTATACAGAGGGACACTGAGCCGACCTGTAACGTACATCACGGTTATGTAGCCGGTGTGGGTGGCATGTAGATTAAGGTGTTAATCATCTAACCCATAATATCTGCCTCGCTCTTACAGTCTGTGTGGAGGGGACGCAAATTAAAGCCTTAACCAACCAACTTCCTCACTCAACACTCGGGCATATTGAGAGGATGATATGTGTGTGTTTGTAAGATTAATGTTCCTCAGGTATTAATCCTACGTGATCGCACCTGATTAATCGTACAGATTGGATAGACTCATTGAGGTAAAGGAATATCGTCATCTTTGATTATTCGGACTTGATAATTTTGACCAGAAGGATCGCGTTAAGATAATTTGCAAGAAGTAAGTTCAATTATCTTTGATAACAGATTGTTTTTCATGATGAATTAGTTATTACAATAATCTAATTAACAATGATGTTACTAATGTCTTCTTTTGTGAAAAAAAAAAACGCTTAAAAAGATAACTGGAAGAAAAATGTAGTAGATAGAATATAATAATTTCCAGCGGAGATAGCTCTCTCTCTCTCTCTCTCTCTCTCTCTCTCTCTCTCTCTCTCTCTCTCTCTCTCTCTCTCACCAGGCTGACTCGTTGTTTTTATTCAATTCTTTATCTTCTTTTTTTCACACACACACACACACACAGCTCTGCGCTGGTGGCCAGGGGTCGACCTGCAACCTGGTGTGGCCCAGGTGTAGCCTCACACCAGTATGCTGGTCCGGCTTAAAAATGAAAAAAAAAAAAGATGCTTCCTGTTCCTGCGTTTCGTCCATGACCCAGAAAGAAAGATACTAAAAGTAAATGTAAAAAAAAACAAAAAAACATATAAACAAATGATAGGAAGTTCATAAGAAAAATTGTAAATGGTTAAATGAATATATAGGTATACGAGATAAATAACCTCCTGAATAAGTAAATGAATAGATGTTAAATATAGTGATGGATGAAAATAGAGAGAAATTAATAAAGCAATAAGTGAGACTAAATGAACGACTGGGTAAATAAAAGGAGACAGTAGAAATCATGAACACGGCTACTATTCTCATACTTTTTATACACTCACGTTAGATTGGCTCGCTCTCTCTCTCTCTCTCTCTCTCTCTCTCTCTCTCTCTCTCTCTCTCTCCCTCCGACCAGCGTAGTACGTAATCCTCCCGCCCGCCGTCAGTGTCGCCACCAGCGGGCTAACGTGTGTTGCCAGCGGCGGGTCCACCTTTGTCCTGGTGACACTGCGTGTGACGTCATTGTTGTGGTGGGTACCAGCAGGGATGTTGAATGGCAGGGAGACACAGGCCGCTCTAACACCGTGGCTGACTCGTACCTTCTGGTCATATATATATATATATATATATATATATATATATATATATATATATATAGTGTCTTCCACAGGTGGAGTCGAACCTCTGCCACATGCATGACAAACACAAACACTTTGAATAATTATATTGAAAAGATAACCACATATGTTGACAGATATTCAAACTATCATTGACCTCGGCTCCTACCATCATAGGAGGTCAGGTCAAGCATGGTTATCCCACTAACGAGATGTGCCCATCCCTGGTGAGGTGATAGGTCTAACAGGAACTCCTAACTAGCAGGATGTTGTCTCCTGCTTTGTTAGATAAGGTAGGTCGTAACATGAACGTCCCACTAACAGGCTATGTTCTCCTCTCTGTGTCACCCCCACCAGGAGGCCAAGTCCAACCTGACCACTGTAGTGCTGAGGAACGTCTCGCTGGAGACGGCTGGCAAGTACAAGTGTGAGGTGGTCGCTGACTTCCCCACCTTCGAGAAGGACTTTCAGCAGCAGGTGATGGAGGTCATAGGTGAGTACGAGAGCATTTGTATGTACGTCAGCTGGAGAGAGAGAGAGAGAGAGAGAGAGAGAGAGAGAGAGAGAGAGAGAGAGAGAGAGAGAGAGAGAGAGAGAGAGAGAGAGAGCATGTAACTTTTTTTGGGAGAATGGTTTATAAATGGCATTTAACATTCAAAGGCATTTAGAGAAAGTTCCCCATACATGTTTCAAAAACCCATATGAAAATATAACTCTTAAAGTAATCTTTATCAGTTACATTACCGTTGATTTCTGTGATAATTAAATGTGATGCATCTGTGTGTCTTGTTGCGTAGGTAGAGTGACAGCTACACTAGACATGGTGTTTGAAGAGATGATGTTGCAAAGGAACCTAGAAATCTAAAGTGGGTTGTTATCATTATCTGTCTGATCAGTTACACATTGATTGACAGCCGAAGATGAATTTGTTTTTTAGTGTTATGATTATTTTCTTTAAGATATAAATTCTCGGTAATTAGCATTATCATTTAGATAATTCATATGTTAATTATCTCACGCGTTAATGTGATTTTTTTAAGACCCAAAACTTCTGTTGAGTATCATGAAAGGCGCTGGTATTTTCAGACTCTTTTTGCAGTATAAAGTACGACTGTTGATACAGACCAACTCATAACAGCTGCACAACTCGATGTCCTTAAAACCTTTTCGAATCACTCTGCAAACGTCGCATGGTTAACTAATTCAACACACATTACCAGCATCGTCACGCTAAATCCCCCACATCTAAATACGTTCCTGGGAGAGAAAATGATCAGCAAAAGACTTTAACATTTTAATGACTACCAGAAGCTTCTTTGAAACCCTTCCTTGCGTCGTAATCACCTGCGAGGCTTCTTTGAAACCTTCCCCCGTCCAACTATTGGCTGAAGTCTAGGTGATCCATGGCAGCAATTCGCGATTTTTATGAACCTGGCGCAGTTGATGGCTACTGAAGGCAAAAGTGGCGGCAGACAGATCGGCCAGAGATGGCAGCCAGAAGCAAGGGTACAAAAGCTTGCTGGCCATCTCCAGGCCAGTTACAGTCGTGAATAGCTGGAAAGAGTGATAATGGAAGTTTGTCCTGAGAGAGAGAGAGAGAGAGAGAGAGAGAGAGAGAGAGAGAGAGAGAGAGAGAGAGAGAGAGAGAGAGCCATTTGAAATATCAGAGCCTCTCGTTTAGGTCTTCAACTTAGAAGACCTGTCTCTCTCTCTCTCTCTCTCTCTCTCTCTCTCTCTCTCTCTCTCTCTCTCTCTCTCTCTCTCTCTCTCTCTCTCTCTCTTTTCCTTCCAGTCATTCACGATTGTACCTATGCAGGGTCTGTAAGAATTAAGTGACTGTCTTTGGGCATATGATTAATTTGGGAATTCCACGTGATTAGAATAATCAGAACATCCCATGATGCACCCTCACCGTACTATCATATAGTCACAACACTCCTTCACATGATCTCACACTGCACCATCACATACGTGGAACACTTCCTCACAAAACAACCATATTCTTACATTTCAGTGGCATATATTCACACCTGACTACTCCAAGCTTAGAACACCTACTCGTGGAATCATAACACAACACCTTGCCATCGTAGACTTACAGGCACAACCATATACTCACAATTCACTAATACATACTCATATTTGACCAACCTACCCATAGAACACAGCCTTCTGCTCACACCACTGTGAGAGACTACCATACGTATTATCCTACCACAGACTCACAAAAATGAAATCCACTTCCTCACATCCCGCTTGATATAAACTCACGCCTGACAATTGTACGCTCGGGGCCTGTCCTCATATCCTCACAACTCACTATCACAATTTCACAGAGCCTCATCAAGCGCTGTGAAGCGGCATCCCGTCGTTTCGCTGACTTCACCAACACTAAGGTATACACACATACTGGCCAGTCTCATGGCCTCATATTTCGCTGACCTGGGAAAGCAATCTAACTCCAGCTCCAGCCCAGTACAGATTTATACCTTTGTTTACAACTCGTTTACAAAGTCTAGCATTGATAGCGTGTGGCCCCTGACCAGCTCGTTTACAAAGTTCAGAAGTGATACCATTTGGCCCGCTGACCACTTCGTTTACAAGTCCAACATTGGCAACGCTACGCTTGTGTGTCTGATCAGACGGCTTTACAAAACTGGAATTGATAGTCTCTCTCTCTCTCTCTCTCTCTCTCTCTCTCTCTCTCTCTCTCTCTCTCTCTCTCTCTCTGCTTGGACTCACCGCCTTAAAGTGAAAGCATAATTACTATAGGTTGATCCGTGCCAGAGGTAAAGATAACATAGGGTGATCTGTGCTAAAGGTAAAGTTAACAAAGGCTTATCTTTGTCAGCGCTTCAGTTAACATAACGTCAGATAAATCGTATGTTAATTACTATCAACTAAACCATATAGTCAACACATCAGATAAGCCATACAGTTATCTCAATATATGCTAAATTGTACAGTTAAGACATCTGCTGAGCCGTGATATGGAGTTCGCAGTTGTTTGCAGATGAATCTGAATTAATTGATACATCATTTGGATTTTCGTTATTCATTTTTTCCCACATTTATGGTTGATAAAAGCTTTAGTCAAATATTAAAATAATTAATCATATAGTGTCTCGCTCTTGCCCTCGTGGTCTCAATCTTATTACATGTAAGAATTATGCAGCCAGTCACCCCTCCGCATCCGCTTCAACACCTCTCCAATTACCTCGTCCCCCTCAAGCGTCTCACCATATCTTGCTGTTATTAAGACTTTTAATGCCTCATTATACAGTCTTCCTTGACCCTTGGCTCCAGCCTTCCTCCAGACCCACTATGGGTTTTCTTTATGTCTCTCATTTTACATGGCCGTCTGATGCATTCCTTCCACTCCCTCGGCCACACACAGACCCTCTACCTCGACAAGTTCCCTTAGTCTCTGCCTTACTACAGTAACTCAGCTGATCCTCGTCTTTGCAGTTATCTCATATATAATCTTCCAGTAAGCCGACGAGATCTGCTTTGCCTTAGAGTCTAAGCCATCACAGATCTCCCGAGAGATTATCTCTCTCCTGTATCTCACGTCCCTGGTAAGCCACTTTAATGATCATAGTCTGTCTATGAAACTAACCTCAGACACAGAAACAGTTTTAAAACTTTAAATCTTTATATTTTTCATTGGCTGGTGTATCATTTAGTGAGGGTTTTCTTGACCTTTCTCAGAAGAGTGTGTGATACAAAGGCTTTGGACTCAAAGTCTAGGAAAACTTTCTTACAAGACGTTGGGAGTGAAATTGAAAAGGAATGGTTTGAGGTGTTCATAAGTTCGTGTGTTCATATATATATATATATATATATATATATATATATATATATATATATATATATATATATATATATATATATATATATATCTACAATGATCCTCAGAACGAACATGCCATAATTACCTATCTCTCCAGACTAATTCGTGACGGCTCAACCAGGCCCCACGAGACAACTTGGCATTAAGACCAGGAACAGTATTAATTAAGCATGATCAGCTTCACCTGAGCTAATGATTCCGTCTTGCGTAGTACTCAAGGTCAACAGTACACTACTCGCAGTAAAAGTAATTACCACGAGTGTCATGATGGGAAGGAGTCGTCTCATGTATCTACATAGGTACAAATGGGAAAAAATTACAGAACATCATATTTTTTGATGGAGGGAGGGAGGGGGGTCGTTTGAACTTCTATCGGGAAACAGGTCACATCTTGGAGAATAAGTCAGTAAAGTTTGGCATACAGTCTCCAATGGCGTCCCCGGTATTCTGGCCAACTTTTGAATGGAGGTTTTGCTCCAACTCTTCAGTCCAGTGGCTTCTTATTTTACTCACTATCGACACATTTAGGATCCCTAAATTCATATATATATATATATATATATATATATATATATATATATATATATATATATATATATATATATATATATATATCTTTTTTTTTAAACTATTCGCCATTTCCCGCGTTAGCGAGGTAGCGTTAAGAACAGAGGACTGGGCCTTTTTTGGAATATCCTCACCTGGCCCCCTTCTGTTCCTTCTTTTGGAAAAAAAAAAAAAAGAGAGGGGAGGATTTCCAGCCCTCCGCTCCCTCCCCTTTTAGTCGCCTTTTACGACACGCAGGGAATACGTGGGAAATATTCTTAATCCCCTATCCCCAGGGATAATATATATATATATATATATATATATATATATATATATATATATATATATATATCACTGCATCACTGTCAACCAAGACACGGTGAGGAGGGAACACCTGCCTGGAGCGATGCGAGGGAATGGAAAAGCTGTTATTCCTTTGGGCATTTGGGATGAGAGAGAGAGAGAGAGAGAGAGAGAGAGAGAGAGAGAGAGAGAGAGAGAGAGAGAGAGAGAGGGGTTTCGATGCCGTGATCACTTTAGTGCTCAGGCATCCATCCGTCTATCTGTCTGTAGCTTTCGTCTGTCCGTTGCATTCGTTCAGTTCACCGATGCGTCTTTCTTTTCGTTCATCCGTACATGTACACAGTAGAGCTCACTTTCTAATATACTTTTCAACATCTTTATTCTTCAGTTTCCTCATACGTTCCTCCATACCGTCAACTTGTCAACATCCTCACCACGGGAAAATCAATTTCCACTAATGTGAACATATTTCTGTTCGGATCATTTTTTTTTTTTATTTAGTCCTCTCGACGCCTAGCTAACGACCGTCCTTCTCTCGCTAGCCTTGCCAACAGCTACAGAAAAGCTTGGCTGCTACGTGTGTTTATTCATCCAAATGATTTCCCAGAATTTTCTTCTCACAAGTGAATAGTCCAATACTTGCCTTTTATACAGCGAACCAGATACATTGTTACCCATTTCCTCTCTACAATTTACCATTTACTGGAAAATAGGATTTCGAGAATGGGCTCATTCATTTTTTCTCTCCCCACGTCAGTCCAGGGTGTATTTTCCAATTTAAGGACTGCCTCGTAACCTAAAAGAAAATGGGATGTACGTCGTCGTCTTCATTTGACCATAAGTGTTGCATTCATGACCAGGATGTTTGAGCCGTGTGACGTTATGAGGTATAGAAGGTTTTACGTCTATAGCAAGACTATACAAACAGTATCTATCGGCTGGCGGGCATGTGCTGTATACTCTAGTCTCTTTTGAGGGGACGAGTTTTTCTACGTCACTTAATCTTATATAACTCGAGAATTTGTTACAAAATATTGCATTTTTCTGTGTTGATCACGTAAGCGCATATATATATATATATATATATATATATATATATATATATATATATATATATATATATATATATATATATATATCCTTACTGATACAAGCTGATGATAAAACCAGCGAGTCTGTCCACTTGTTGTTGGAAGCCATGAAGACACTGGTGTGTCAAGCGACACTTCGCAATAATCTCCAGCTGAAATTTCAGCTGGGCTCACCCTTCAGTTTACACCCTCAAGTGTGAGGCATAAAACAGACTCAGTGGAGTTTAACTAAGGGGATCTGAGGGTTAGATTGCTTACCCTAAGGATTAAAGAGGGGAATAGATGGGGGTTTGCTAGAAGGTGCCAATAGCTGAAATGTAGCGGAACTGTAGGAATACAGGTGGGAAAAGTTGTATTGCTGCCCACTGTGAAATTCCTCCCCTTTCAGGCGTAATTCTGAGAAAGTTTACGAGACAGCAAGAAAGAAATAAGCTTTGTCATGAAATTTTAATTAATTTCGTCAGACGTGTCAATTTAATGTATCAGTTTCATTGTATATATATATATATATATATATATATATATATATATATATATATATATATATATATATATATATATATATTTATATATATATATATATATATATATATATATTATGTAGAGTCAATGAAGCGCGGTTCAGTTAATCTGAATCGGGGAAACCAATATAAATTAATCACTCAGGAAAGAGCAATGCCATGATATTAATTAGGCGGACGAGTCCGTTACTTGAGAGCATTCGATATTGGTGAGCGATAATACTCTCCTCCGGAATTATCCTCACCATTTAATGATAAGCCACTACACTTATATATATATATATATATATATATATATATATATATATATATATATATATATATATATATATATATATATATGTGGTCTGTAAACTGTGACGAAAGTACAGGGAGCGAGACACATAATTTTGTAAACAAGAGAGACATTCCTGTCGTAGCTGCATGGGTGCTTGTGAGTGACATGTTGCTCTGAGGTGGATGAGTCTTCTCATAAACATGAGGGGCTTCTACACAACCCTTGTCCCGTCTTCTACACAACCCTTGTCCCGTCTTCTTAGAATAGATTTCCGGGTGTAAAAACAGACTGACCTACAGAAGATGATGTCTGTGAGGAAACAATTCAGAAATTCGTTTTGTCTTTGAAGGGAATATTGCAAACGCACTTGAATTCACGGAGCAAGCAGGAGTGCAAGCATGCAATAGGTTTCGTGAGCTTTACCAACTCGTTGGCAGGCAGGACTGCAAACTGCTGGTGGAACAGTCAGAAGGACAAGTGTTATGCAAACAGAGAAACTGTTGCAGACTGACAAACAGACGTACAGACGGTGTGGCATACAACCTGTAGGTATGAAAGTACGAAAGGTGAAGAAGGGAGGATGATTCATGTTATTTTGAAGTAGTAATTACCTTGTCAACCCACTAGACAGAAGTCAAACAACAAACGACTCAGCAGTGTGAGAGGCGAGGGTCAGACAACAAACAAGTTGGACAGTACGCGAAGTTGTGACTAGAGAGCAAACCGTTTGACGGCTCGTTTCACGGAGGCCAGTATAGCCACCAACCGTACTTCACCTTTCGACATGCTGGCGTTAGGAAACGAGTTGAGAAACATCAAAATATCCCTGAACTGACAGTTATGTGAAGCGGAAGTCATTGGATTTGAATTATACGATAATTTCACAATCTTTTTTTTTTTTTTTCCAAGTATGTAAATGTTTTTTCCTATTAGTCATTGATGTAATTTGTGATACTTCTGATTAATCTACAGAAAAAACTAGGTTGCCTCACTAACACGGGAAAAGACGAATATATATATATATATATATATATATATATATATATATATATATATATATATATATATATATATATATATATATATATATATATATATATATATATATATATATATATATATATATAAATATATATATATATATATATAAATATATATATATATATATATATATATATATATATATATATATATATATATATATATATATATATATATATATATATATATATATATACACACACGCATATATATATATATATATATATATATATATATATATATATATATATATATATATATCGTTTTCTATAATCGACATTTTTTTTTCATCGCTGGATGCGACATCTTACCATGGGTCAGAAACAATGAAATAGGTACCCCTGCATTTTATCTTTATGGGTAACTTGTACAAATCATTCAGTTTCATGTATTCTGGTTTTCTCCTATTTATATTTTTTTTTTCTCAAAGCGAAGGGGTCAGACGTTACGTGCGAATATTGTATAAGGTCTGGGAAGGAGGAAGGGTTGCATAGTTGGTTCTAACAACGCAACAACTCGTATAAGTTGACGCATTGTCGCATAGCCTTTATTGTAAACATAGTCGACTGAGCGCTTTTATCAGAGTAACTTTTTAACCCTTTTTCTTGTTATATATTTCGATTAATTTGAAATATAATACTACGTTGTTAGATGACTAATATCAATGCTTTAATGTAAAGTCTTTCTTTATTTTTATAAACTTTGGCTGTAGGTAAATTCAAAGGGAATATATATATATATATATATATATATATATATATATATATATATATATATATATATATATATCGGGTTCTGCAATCATAATGACTGTAATCGTCCTCATCATTTACTTCCGAAATTACCACAAAAGCATTTTGAAAAATCAGGTCAGGACCATCACCAAGAACAGTGAAGACATCCACACAAGACAATAAGCCCCTTCACACTACCACAGAAAACAAACCTAAGTAATAGAACGCCTCACAGATCACTAGACAAGTGATTCCAGCCCTCCATGTACATGACTGCACAAACAACAAGAGAAACTACCTCGCCAACCACAGCACAAATCAACCCATAAACTACCTCGAACAACAGAAGCCACCACACAAATACTCAAGCATTCCTTTGCGCAGACAGACACAGGACACTGGTATAAATCTCCAGGGATGAAACTGAAACGATCATGAAATATAAACAAAAATCTACTAACGTAAAGCAAATGCTACACAAGATAAGCACAAAATACCACGAAATATACAAAAGCGCACCATGGATCTCCCCCAGCCAATCATGACACTAATTACGCTATTGATAATACCACAGCCACGGCATCAACCATCATTATGAAACACGACACTAATCAGAGACAGACCATCACTGTCAACCATACAAGGCACAACCTCACAACATATAACCCGGGCCATTATTATACAACTAAGACCACTACTCTCCCTACCATACGACCACAATACTAACCAGACAACCACTTCACATAAAAAACTACCCAACCAACCAGAATAACACCCTACGAACCAGTGAACACACAAACCACAATCCTATCAGCCAAGTTACATGACCGTACCAACGAGTGAACGCACAAACCACCGTCAGGACAGCCACACAACCACTCCACCAAATAGTGAACAGACGACCCACAGCCCTGCCAAGTAGCATACGAGTCCTGGCGCCATGTCAGACTGGAAAAGTCTCTTATCCATATTCAGATTAGCCGGAAACAAGTTCTCACAAATCATATTAGTATTCAGGGTCGCTAGGAGCGTTGAGTCTCCTCCCTCTTAACCTTAAGAATCACATTCACAATGGAGTGTCACTGTGAACGATCGCTTTTGACAGATTCCTGCGATTTTTCTCGAAACCTTTTGTACGTTTTGAATAATTCATGCGCCTTAAAATGGTGAACCAACGTGCCCTGTGGACATGAGGAGGATATCTGTAGCGAACGTGTTTGCTGACTATCAGCTGAGGAGGAGTTGTTTGATGAATAAGAAAAGAGAAAGTAAGAGAACCGAGTGAAACGTCTTTGTTCCATATCGTCTGTTACTAAAATGTTCGTAAGGATCTTTTTTTTTTCGGTGTAATTTTTTGGTGACGGTGAGGAATGTCTCCCTCACGCCCGTCCGACCTTCCTCAAGACCCCCTGGAGCTGCTGGTGTTGGGGGGAAGGGAGAGGAGGGAAGGGGGTCCACCTCTGTCTACTAACGGGATCTTGACGACACCCGCAGTACGTTTTCCTCTCACTGGAAGTCCTCCCGCTCGTCTGTTATATATATATATATATATATATATATATATATATATATATATATATATATATATATCTTCGGTGACCTTTTTCTTCATATAAGTCCACCATGACCTCCTTTTTCTTATGGACTCTTCTTTTCTCTCCTTTTCTGGCGATCATCTTTCATATCTGTTCCACTGTGGCTCTCTCCTTGTCTGATGTCATATCTCCATTGATCTGGACAAGTAATTTTCTACTTTGTTTAGAAATGTTATTTTCATTTTACTTCTATACTTGCAGACTACGTCTTCGTACCTTTCCTTAGACGTCTTTTAAGTCATTTCACACATTTATAAGTCAGGGTACATCAGTGCTTTAACACGAGTCGATCTTCTCTTCCTGTGGAGGTAGTCGACCCATCAGCAAGTTTGAGATTCCGTTTTCACAATGGCATGGCAAACGGTGTTGCCAGATGCACCAACAGCCTCATATGGAAGTCATAGTATCACTTGCCTCAGTGCTAAACCAGAGCAGGATTCTCGAAGGTGCCACAGAAAACAGTGCACGGTTTCCCTCTAGCTGAGGCATATCAATATATAAAAGACTTGCAGATTTAGAGATTCGTAGTAGAATATTGTACTCGGAAGTCGCTGCCATTCACATCAAAGTGGAATAAAAGCAGAGAACTCCCTGGTCAGCGAACACCCAACTTTTATGATATTGAGGCAACAGTTTATACTGTGTTCAATTTCAAGCAAGACGAGTGATGTTCTGACGTTACTGTCTCGCTTTATGATGGTGGTGGTGGTGACGAGGATAGTGGTAGTGGTGGTGACGAGGATAGTGGTGGTGGTGGCAAGTATGATGATGGTGGTGATCAGTGGTGAAAATGAAGGCGGTGAATTATTATGTGGTGGTAATGGTGGTAGACTGTGGTAATGCTCAAGGCTATCATGGTATTATCGTTGGTACGGTGGTGGTGGTATATGGTGGTGGTGATATATGGTGGTTGTGGTTATGGTATATGGTGGTTGTGGTTGTAGTATATGGTGGTGGTGATATATGGTGGTTGTGGTTGTGGTATATGGTAGTTGTGGTTGTGGTATATGGTAGTTGTGGTTGTGGTATATGGTGGTTGTGGCTGTGGTATATGGTGGTTGTGGTTGTGGTATATGGTAGTTGTGGTTGTGGTATATGGTAGTTGTGGTTGTGGTATATGGTAGCTGTAGTGTGGTTAGACGAGTATCACTGTTAACAAATATAAAAATCTGGCAGAATGACAAGTGGTGAATCTGGAGCTTCGCACAAGTTTACAAGTAAACCAGATTCTGTTTGCTATAGAGATTATCCCAGATACATTGATACAACGGAACCATGTACACAACATGTAATAAATCCTCGAGTCACAATTTAGCACAGTAAGTAAATACAGTATATGATCGTCCCTCCGTAGATCATGAATATCTTTCATGCAGTTAACTTAGCGAAGCTCACAGGAGGAAATCTGACGTTGTGGAGACCATAGATCAACGTGAGGTGATTCAGTGACGTGCGGATGACCTGATTGTGGTATGACCTACTGTGGGATGACCTGTCTACAGCAAGATCTGATGGACCTGTAGTTACTGGACCTCCTACAGTGTGACCTGAGACAGCAACAGATGACGTCAAATGGCCCAGTATAAGTGGGTGTGTATGTGTGTGACATCATCACCAGGTCTGGGTGTGAGGACATGAATTGTGGCAACGTCATCGTTATCATCAGCTGTTCTCGACGTCATAAGGTCTTGAGTGTGACGACAGCAAGTCCTGGACGTGATGGTAGGAGGTGCTGGATGTGACGTGATCTCCCTCAAGTAACACAAGCTGGACGTCTCCCGCTCAAGCACACATCAGGAATATGAACCGGAGACGCTGCAGCAGCAGCAGCAGCAGCAGCAGCAGGAGCAAGACAGGCGCCTTCTTTCTATTGGGTGTGACAAGATTGAGAAGTTTTAGCATAATGGGAGGGAAGGATCACTTGGACGATGGAGACAGAGGCAGCGTGAAGGAAGGAAGGAAGGAAGGAAGGAAGGAAGGGGATGGTGATAGAGGGAGAAGAAAGGAAGAATGAAGAGAGAAACGAAAGACAACGAATGGATTACAAAAGGTTGGATGAGAGAGAGAGAGAGAGAGAGAGAGAGAGAGAGAGAGAGAGAGAGAGAGAGAGAGAGAGAGAGAGAGTTGAGCAAGAGGTCATCAAAGGCGAGGGGAAATCCTTCATGGCAGGAGTTGCAACACACTAGTTGGCTCGCCAGTTTGTCCCAACAATTGAAACTGTCAACCAACAGGAGGGAGAGAAAGTTGCCTTGTTTGGTCGAGAATCGTCACTCGAACTTTATCATCTCGTCTGAATCGTTATCTGGCGTGGGAGGCGGACACCACTGCCAGCAGGAGGAGACGGAGGAGAGGGGGGTGGGGTTATCAAGGAGCAGACGGCCCCACCATAACTGTCCCTGTGCTAATTTTCATATGTGCGAGGAAACAGGAATTACTATAATGCCAAGATTATAGTAACAGTAAGACTTACTAGAATAATAGTAATGCAACTGACGTCTCTCTCTCTCTCTCTCTCTCTCTCTCTCTCTCTCTCTCTCTCTCTCTCTCTCTCTGAGCTATATCCCATAAATTGTGAGATAAAGATCTTATTCGCCATAAGATAACTTGGTGGTACTGAAGGACAACCATCGCAGAATAACGTGGTGTAAGATTTAAGGGTCACTTTTGTTGAAAGAAATGTAAAGGGAATATTCCGGAGGGGGAGAGGTCATCACTCATGATGACCTCTGCGGGTCATCTTCTGCTGAGAGGGTCCATCTGATCCTGGAGTACGAATTGCGTCACAGGTAGGAGAGGTGACGTGATTTATTCAAACAGAATCTTTCGCTTCTGGACTAAAAAGGAGAAGAAAGAGACCAAGGCTTTCCAGGATTTAGGCAGCGTAATTTAGATGTCATTCTAGTTTGTGAAAGCTGTCACACAAGTGTACATATCGAAGACTTTACAGAAATGTAATTGAATAAATTGTGGCGAACCAGAGGTGCCATTTTACTCCATGACAGGCCAGTCAGACTTGTTGGATCTATCGAGGGACGACATGACAACCTCTTGAGCACGACAGGACGACCTTTGGGAGCAAGACGGTACGACCTAAGTCAAGAAATATGTCAAAGGCCTGACCATCATAGCCACGAGTTGTGCCACCGTGCTCAGGGATCGTATTATCGTCAACAATCGTCAACACAAAACACCAGACACAGCTGGAGGAAGTTTTACACCCACACAGCCAGCGAGAACACAGAGCCAGTGTTGTCTCCACTTGGGTGATGCTTCCAACGTATTTGCATAATCACCCTCCACAACCCACCCTACCCCGCCACCGCCTCAACCCTTCCCTCCCACGATTCCGTCGGCAAATTATGACCCACACTACTACACACACAGACACACACACACACACTCACGGGCCCCTTTCACGCGTGAAAGACTTACCAACACGTACTGTCTCTAATTTATCGTCTTAATTTCCTAAAGACACTGTATATAACTGGCAATGAATCTCTGGAATGTGTTTAGAACCAGCGGGGAATGAGTCTCCAGACTCTGCCAGTGGTGCCAACATATAAAACTTTGGTTAGATCATTACTGTGAACCGTGGCGACACTGCCCATTAGCCGCCTCTGCCACACTCGCCTCCAAGACGGAAGTGCGACTGTTGCCGTATGAACAGTTTACTTTGCATGGATATTATACAGCTCTAGGGCTCCTTCTCTACGGCTCTTGTAGCCTCGAACCTGCACGCCACGTAATATGAGTTCCAGGATCAACATGCTCTATCATATAGGTCACATTAGATCCAGATGTGAGAGTGGATGTGCTACCAGTTTATCCAGAGAGGAGAACACATGTCCCCGAGTCCCTATGACTTTGTGTCCTGGACACAGGTAGAGACCCCATACCAAGGGAGAGAGAGAGAGAGAGAGAGAGAGAGAGAGAGAGAGAGAGAGAGAGAGAGAGAGAGAGAGAGAGAGAGAGAGAGAGAGAGAGAGAGAATATGACCCTCAGCTTCACAGCGACATCATCAGAGCGCCTGGGTATGACAATCACAAGATCGGCTGCAGAAGTTAACGAGAAGCGATCGTTTAATTACATTTGGTCTGACGTTCGTCATCTGGAAGCACAGATAACCCGCTGTGTACACCTGGGTAGTCCATTATGTTCTCCTCTGTTCTTGCCTATGACGAAGTATCTTCTCCAACCACTTGATCATGACGGTACGATCCTCGAGTACGACGGTACGATCCTTGTGCGAAACGGTGCCATCTTTGAGCACGATGATACAAGCCTTGGGCATCATGGCCATGTTCCAGACCCGATCTATATGAGTCGTGTAAAAAAAATCATCACACACAAGAGTCGTACCATCGTGCTCATGTTATCTTACTCGTCGCGCTCAAAGGTCGTACCGTCGTGGTTTGGGGTCGTACTATCAAGCTCATGTATCATACTCGTCGTGCTCAATGGTCGTACCGTCGAGACCTGGGGTCGTACCGTCGTGCTTAAGGAGTAGAGAACCCTCTTCAGGAAATAGCTGGACAAAAAGAATATTCCCTGATGCAGGTCTGGCCTTTTGGAATTACCACAACCCACTCTCCCTTTTCTTTCATATACATTCTCGGTCCATTAGGCATTTAACACGAGAGTACGTTCTTGGCGGTGGGTAGCAAAGACGTGAGGAGCATTGGTCGCTGTTACCGAGCGTTGGTGGCTTCGGGAGGAAACTTGGGGAAAAAGACGTGCTCGAGGTAGCGACTGTGTCGAAGGTAGTGAGGCTACAGCCTTAAGAGGTTACCCTGGGCTGAACATTATGTGGTAATGCTCAAAACCCAGGTGGCTGATGACAACGTTCTATATCGTTCCCAGAGATAGTTAGCACGCAATCGCTTGACCTCATTCCCCCTTCATTCACACCTTCACAGTCGATGACATTTCGTCTCGGACGAACCCAAACACGAGCATATCCTGCTGGTACACTTCCTCGCCCCCCGCTCCCCACCATCCACAGGGAGTAGATAATGAACACCAACTCTAACAATCCATTGAACAGACGTCATCTTCCAGGTCCTCAAACATCGACGTTAACTACAATGGGTCGAGTGGAAGAAGGGAAGACGTAGAAGGGGAACCAACCACACAAAGTTTTCTTACGTCGAAAGTCTGGCCCGATTCATCGAGGTCCCTTGAAATGAGATTCTGATTCAAGCCGCCAGCCATAACAATAGAATCATGATTACAATGAATTAATCGAGACGATAGAAAGCTTTCCCCATATATAATGATATGGTTTTTCACGATACATTTGGATCTGACACACGTCAGTAATGCCTCAACTGTGCGTTTATAACCGAATGTCTGCCTATGTTCATTGAGCCGTTATTTATTTATTTACACACACAGACACACACGCACACGCACGCGCGCACGCACACACACACACACACACACACACACACACACACACACACACAGAGGACACGAAGAGATCAAGTACCGCTGAATAACAAAGTGAACAACATAATACACTGGTGATCACCGCCATACATCACCGTCTGGCTGAGGGTTTCACTATCTCTCGCATCTTGATCATAAATGATTATAACTTGACTGCTCACATGTCTGATATAATCATCTCTCTCTCTCTCTCTCTTTCTCATTTCTCTCTCAGTGCTTCCTGCCAGCACCAAGGTAAAACCTCCGCCGTAGATACTCGTAGGTACTTTCTCTCTCTCTCTCTCTCTCTCTCTCTCTCTCTCTCTCTCTCTCTCTCTCTCTCTCTCTCTCTCTCTCTCTCTCACACAGGGAAGATCCCCTTCCCCCTCCTCGTCAGGCCATAATCACCCACTAAACCCCTTTAATTCCAAGTGTCAACACCTCCGGAGCGCTGCGTCACCCCAGGCACCATCGATCACCTCCTCCCCCCCTCCCCCCCTCGGTCCCCGGCTTATCTGGGTCGTGTGACGTCACCGGGTCATGTGACGTCACCAGGTCGTGTGACTTCGCTGGGTCATCTGACATCACCAAGTCATGCGAAGGCACAACAAGTTCATGTGACATCACCTGGTCGTGTGACCTAAGTAGTTCATGTGACATCGCGAGGTCTTATGACGTCAATAGTTCACGTGACGTCACAAGGATGACCTGGGTCACGGAGAGGACAAGAGCTGAGAAAATGAATGATGAAAAAGAAAGATGACGTGAGAGACGAGGAAGGTGATATTGACGTAAGAGAAAATGACATAACTAAAAGCAATTAGATAAGAGATCAGAAAAAGAGAGAAATTGGAAAAAACTGAAATAATAGATTATGTCGAGATTAATGAAAATGGTGATACTGATGATGTTGATGAAAGACAAAAAGATAGAAAGAAAATCTAGAGTTGGGTCACCATCTCAGTGTAGTGGAAAGACTAGACTGAAGGATACCTACAATGGAAGGTGTAATGAAGAACACATTAAAAGAGTGTAGGGCATAACACTTCAGGAAAATGTGCTGAAGAACACTGTAGGAAGGGATAGCGTGGAAGACACAAGGAGAGTGTATAATGAAATGCTTCAGAATGGTGTACTAGGGAATACTTTACGAAGGTGTAGAGCGAAGAACTTCGAGAAGGTGTTTTCAACATGAGAGGAAGAAGGTGTTCTGGCAACACAGAAGAGCGCATCTCACTCTATCATGTGACGATACGTCATACACATCATCTTCCATATAGACAATTCGTTCATTCGAAATACGTCATAGCCAGCGAAGCGCCTCCCCTTAACAACCATCGACAGGACTCCGAAATTATTCCTAGCCACGCGAGATGTTTATTCCATTCATAAACAACAAACAGAGCACTATAAGAGCTGACAGACATTACGAGCTCGCAGCGAAATCCAGGAAAATAGTGGCGAGGTGCCAGGAAAGTTCCCCTGGCCGTTTTAGGCGATCGGCGCCACGTAAAGAAGAGTCTAAGATGATATTCGCCTGCGTCAGCATACGTCTCCTTGTGATCACAATTCCATGTTTCCCGCCAGGAACTCCAGCCTGCTCCAGGAACACAAACCGATGCAATATGGCCTCTAAATTACCCAAACGATGCTAGCCTTTCCCTGTAGCTAAAAATCTCTCTCCCTCCCAGAAAGATAATAACCATTTCACAGATATGAACCCCATTATTGACGTTCGGCCTCTTTAATTCCCGGCAGTCTTGCCAAATTTTTAAAAGACCCGGTATCTACGAACGGGTCGTGAAACACGAAAATGCTCTAACCTTATAAGTCGGGGTGGGTCGGGTCGCACCAAGGGATGTGGCCATACTGATCTTCCATCATTTATAGATCGCCTCGTTCTTGATGATGTATTCTGACACAGTCATGTAGGAGGAGGAGGAGGAGGAGGAGGAGGAGGCATTCTCCTCTACATGTGTGCATGAGGAAGACATTCTTCTTTACATATGTGTACGTAAGGAAGACATTCTTCTCTGCATGTTCATGTGTGGAAGACATTGTCCTCTACATGTGTGAGTGTAGACGAGATTTTCTTCCGTACATACACCTGAGAGAAGAGAAAGGTACCACTAGAAATGTGTGTGTGTGTGTGTGTGTGTGTGTGTGTGTGTATGCAGAGGATATCCTCTTCTACGTTTTCTACAAGTGTGGGTAAAGAAGACTAACTCCTCTACATATGTGCAGTTACCTTGGATATCACTTTCTCCTACAAGTCTGTATGTATTAAATAAGACTATTAAAGAAAAATGAAGATATTCATTATCATTAAAGATAATGATAACAGGCAGGAAGCGAAAAACAAAATAATAAAGTAGTTACAAACAAGATTATCATAGAATTAAGGAAGAGAAGCAATGCAGAACAGATAGATCTGCAGGTACATATACTTCTTCAGTTACTTCAGATACTTCAAGATAATTTAAATTCTAATCACAAACAACAATGTTACGATAATTATAAGGAATCATTATTGAGATCTAAGTCACAGAAATACTAGCAATGCATTACCACGTAATAGGAAAACCAATTTCACCTTCATCTGCTGTGAAATGGGTCATGATGGGGAGGATAGGAAGGTTCATTGTCATAGGTATATCTCAACGAACCTCACTATTTCCCCCCCCCCCCACAACCCCCCCCCTTCTTCCCTCCCGTGTTTATGGCTCCCTCATCACCATACTGCGACGCGAATGAGAAATTTCCCTCAGAATTCTTCCCTTCATAATTCCTCATTCTAATTCGGCATTTCTCATTGAAAATATTTTTCTCCTTAGGAGGTGCGAGAATGGTCAATCTTTATTCGTTGTTTTAGGTCGACCTTCCTGGAATCTCTTTTCCACTAGGATTAATTGGCGGAGGACAATGTGTTTTTCCCTCATTCGTGTCAGGAAATTCGTAATTAACAAAAAAGAAAATCGTTCTTTGCAAACAAATAAACCAATCAACAAATGCCTGTATAGTATAATTCTACTATCTGTTGTCTGCTTTCTACAATCATCTACAGTCTACTATCCTTGAGTACTGTAGTCTGAAATTGTATGTGCCAAATTCCAGTATGAAATAGACTATAAATTCATGTGGTTCATAACTGATCACAGGAAACTCACAGCAACTTGCTACAGCAAATACGTTCAATGCTGCTCGTAGAACCACTTATCTTGAACAGTTCAGGAACGAGAAGAGAGTTTTACACTTGTGGAGTCTCATGTCTTGAACACGACTGGGCTGGAATTCTACAAACATGAGGCCTCAAGTCATCAACAGTACGGGAAGGGTGTTCTACAATCGTGGGACCTTATCCCTTGATTAAGAAATGAGTTAATAAAGCGTAGTCTACAATTTAGATTTAGAATGGCTGAAATTTAGATTTAGAGTGGGTGAAATTTAGATTTAAAGTGGCAAATCAAGGATCATCCGCCTGTGTCTCGTATGGGGATGATTATATTCCCTGTGACCATCTTATCTTTAAATTACTCTTCCAATTTGTCTTCGTCTGTGGCTAACACTGTCCGGTGGTTCTTCCTCTATGTCCAGATGTCCCGGATCGAATCCCAGTGCTGCAGGTGGAGCGGACAGTGTACTCCCAGGGGGAAGATCTAGTGGGCAACTGTACCTCTCCTGGTGCCCGGCCGGCACCCCAACTCCAGTGGTTCATCAATGGTGTCGAGGTGGGTATGTTTTACGCAATAGATTGATCGATAGCTCTATAGATATAAAGACAGAAAGGTACTAAGATAGATAGATAGATATTTATTCTTACATTCATCCTTATAATGTCTCTGTCCATTTTCTATACTCTAAAATGTCTATTCATCCCGTCTAATCACCCTTAAAGCATCAATTCACCTTATCTATCCACCTCTATATCGTCCTTTCAACCCGTCTATCCACCCCCCAACACCATCCATTCACCCCGTCTATCCACCCCCCCATACCATTCGTTCACCCCGTCTATCCACCCCCCCACACCATCCATTCACCCCGTCTATCCACCTCCTACAGGTACCTAAACACTACAGCCGGATCATATCACAAGGGCAGTCCATGAAGGGCCTCCTCTCCCCAACCTCGGAGCTGAACCTCCCGCTCCGGGAGAGGCACTTCAAGGAGGGACAGATCCGCCTCACCTGCTCCGCGTCCATCCCTCCCATCTACCACCAGAGTTCAGATGTCGTTCTCTCCAGGCTGGGTTTCAAGACGGTCGCCCCCTCCCAGAAACTCTACGGAACAGGTATGTAGATGATGGGCGTGTGTAGATGTGGAACAGGTATGTAGATGATGGGCGTGTGTAGATGTGGAACAGGTATGTGGATGATGAGCGTGTGTAGATGTGGAACAGGTATGTAGATGATGGGCGTGTGTAGATGTGGAACAGGTATGTGGATGATGGGCGTGTGTAGATGTGGAACAGGTATGTAAATGATGGGCGTGTGTAGATGTGGAACAGATATGTGGATGATGGGCGTATGTAGATGTGGAACAGATATGTGGATGATGGGCATGTGTAGATGTGGAACAGATATGTGGATGATGGGCGTGTGTAGATGTGGAACAGGTATGTGGATCAGGGAGTTTGTAGATGTGGAAATATCTATGGAATGGTTATTGAGGCTTGTTTGTGTTTGTGTGTGTGTGTGTGTGTGTGTGTGTGTGTGTGTGTGTGTGTGTGTAGGGATCTAGCCTATAATATAAACCCCAGTCATGAAACTCTTGTTATATACTTCTAGATAATTGGGTTTATATCAACTCTCTCAGAATGCGAAAAGGTACGACCCTTGAGTAAGTTGGTCTAGCCTTTCATCTTTGACAGTCCAGCCATCGTATCCAAGGGTCGTAACGTCGTACCCAAAGGTCGTAGCGTTGTGCCCAAGGGTGGCACTGTCGTACTCAAGTGGTTCACAGAACTCAGGACAATCTATATATAGTCTCCTGAGAGTTCCCTGAACCGTGACGTGTCTAGTCTTTACATTTTTCAACAGCTCGTCGCCTCCATCATCGCAGAGGCCATGTCTTAAGGGCCCATTCACTCTGATTCATCATATTTTTCCATCCATGAATTTTTGGGGAGTCGCAGCCTCGACGCGTCTCTGACGTAGGTACGAAACGGTAGTTTCTGACAGATGCTCCTGCTTTCTGTTTATATACGGATATGTATTTGGTGATACAACAGTAGCGCTGAAAACCAATAATTACGAGACTTTCGTAACAGGTAACAGGTAAATAAGTCACTTCATAATGATGCCTTAATATTGTTCAATAAGAGAGTACAAAAGCTCTACTAACTATGATGTGAATGATGAACAAGTAGCTATGTTCACTCAGTCTTCTGCTCAAGTATTCTCTACCATGAATGGTTTCTATCAAGGGACACAAGAGGATTGGATTACATAACAGACGAGAAACGATCTCTTAACAATGTTCTCCTCATAACGATCTCGTAACATTGCTCTCCTTATTCTTTATCAAGACGCAAGAGATCTCTCCTTTGTCGTCAGTCTCTTCTGAGTCTCTTCTCACCGTCTTTCAGGACGCAAAATGTCTCTCTCCTTTCCTGTTCGTTCAGACGTTTCATTTTCCTTCTTTCTTGGATTATATTCACTCGAGTGTCTTGATGCTCTGACGTCAGTTCCCACTGGATCATTGACAGAAAATAACACATCTATATGAATAAAGGAAAAGATCAATTGAAATCACATTATTATAAGAATACCGTAGCCATTTTTTTTTTCTGAGCGAAGTGAAGGCGCTACATGGCTTGAAGAAATTAAAAGACGTTATTAAAAAGGTTAAAAGTTAGGAAGAAGTTCAGGGTAACAGGGAAATAAATGGCAAATTTGCAGTGCTTCCTCAGAGAGCTGTGAGGCTAACGTGAGAAGCAGGTGCCCAGTGTAGCTGCCACTGGGCCACAGGTGAGACAAAACCCGTCCCTCTGGCACAGTTATCGACAGCCCCATAGCCTAGACCTCTCACTTGTACACTGACCATTCGCTGTTCTCGGTAGCCTAGGTTCGACTCCCGGGACTGCATCGGTAAAATGATTTATATACGTGTTTAGATGTATGTGATATTTTGTAAACCATGGAACTGGAAGTGTGTGGCACAGATAAAGTTAGAAGATCCACAAAGATTCTTAATTCATTCTATTGTTGATTATATATATATATATATATATATATATATATATATATATATATATATATATATATATATATATATATATATATACCTTAGGAGGGCTTCCCATATATCAGATTTTTTTCAGCATATTTATTCTACTTTACATAATGTGTTATACATGCTGAATAAACTTTTCTGCCATGAATAATTCTATTTATGGAAATGAAATCCCTCAGTCCTTCTGTGCCGTTCTACAAAGATTATATAGATGACTAAGTTTACATTGAATTGCTCGTTTTCGAAGCCAGTATTTTTATTGTGATTATTATCATCTAATCAGAGGAAACAATGAGGCAGTATTGATATGATTTATCATTTAGCTGAGAATCATTCAGGTCTTTATATATATATATATATATATATATATATATATATATATATATATATATATATATATATTCAGAAAAAGGTTTGAATTTCAAATAAAGGTGCTACATGGTGTCAGATCAAGTAGAACACCAGTTTATATTTAATCCAAACTTTTCTTCAAACTTCTGTTTTCAAGATGACAGCAAAGGAGTTACTTTGTGTATTATTGAAAGGAAAAGTTCCTCCAATAACAACTGGAAAAGCCTCTTGTTTTCCTGGTCTCTGCTTTGGTAAGACAAAACACTAAAGTAAATGTGGTCCATCTTTATTTTGTTAGAGGAATGAGTGACATTGTGTGTGTAATTGTATGTCACTGCTAACGTTTTACACACATAAAACACTCACACACACACACACACACACACACACACACACACACACACACACATATATATATATATATATATATATATATATATATATATATATATATATATATATATATGTGTGTGTGTGTGTATGATGTATTAAGTTGGTATGCCCGTTCTCCTGCCCTGTGTAAGCCTGTGTACATGTATAGATGACCAAGGAACTGTAGTGGACTTGACTAAATACATGACGACTACACAACTGCTGCCAGTGTCCTGGAGTGGTCGCCTGGAAACTGGATATTTGGGCAGCCGTCTCGGTCTGTTGTATCTCGTAGCTCAATAATAGGAAAGCCGCGTGTGGCTGGAGCACACACACACACACACACACACAGCAACAGTAACCGTATATTGTTTAGAACACGTCAAACTTCCTCACCCAGGCAGCTGGCGACCATCAGAGTGAAGTCACCATCACAGTCTAGCGCCTGAACTCGCCAGCGACCGACTGGTCAATGGCTCGAGTCCGGCCGTTAGTTCTCAGAACTTTCATATGTGTGAAGTAACCCCCAACCTTGCAGTCCAATTCAGAATACCTCATGTGCGGGAGAAGATTGTTGTCTGAAGGATAAAACCTACTTATATACGTACATATTTAGCTCACGTCGAAGAGGAGGATATTACGACATGAGAGAGAGAGAGAGAGAGAGAGAGAGAGAGAGAGAGAGAGAGAGAGAGAGAGAGAGAGAGAGAGAGAGTTAGGGTCATTTTGTACCGATATGATGATGATGATGACCAGGGTCTTATGAAACGATTGTGGACAAGATACCTTCATTTGTTTGTTTGTTAACCAGGCTTACATGTACCGATACCAGGAGATGATTCACTTCACAATATCATACACACGGCAGACGTGTAGGGTGGACACGTCTGAGAAGCTCTCCACAAGTGTCAGAAATCTACCGGCGTTCTTAAGGAGAGGCTTAATGTCCCTCAACTTAATTATATTGAAAGTAGACGAAGATGTGTCGTAGAAGAATTTCTATAGACCTGTTAACTAGCTAATGAGGCTGTCTAAAGCAGCTGTCAACACCTAGAGGGGTGAAGGGAGAGGGAGTTTTAGAGAGGCATAGGATTAAACATGATGCAGATCACATACGGATTTTCAGTGGAGTCTGACTTGAGAAATTGCGTGTGGGTGTTGAAGGTGATTTGGACGTGTCAGGGAAATGAAAGAAATGGTAATTGGACGAGAGGCCGGGCAACTGGTGAGGGATCGGTGGGAAGAAACGGGCCAAAGGAGGTTCTCTGTGTGTGAAAGAGATAGAGACAGATAGATGGTTAGACAGATAAATAGGTAGATAGAGAAATATAAGGATAAATGAATAGATGGATAAATAGAGAGAGAGAGAGAGAGAGAGAGAGAGAGAGAGAGAGAGAGAGAGAGAGAGAGAGAGAGATGATGGTAGTGAGTGAAAAAGGTATAAGGAGAGTATGAGTGATGGACATTGA
The DNA here is from genome assembly GCF_036320965.1 of Panulirus ornatus. Taxonomy (NCBI): domain Eukaryota; kingdom Metazoa; phylum Arthropoda; class Malacostraca; order Decapoda; family Palinuridae; genus Panulirus; species Panulirus ornatus. The sequence continues at coordinate 1,612,830 of NC_092270.1, forward strand.
ATGAGAATGTGTCAATTTTAGATGTTCAGTGAAATAATGAGGGTGTAACTATCTAGGAAAGACTAACGGTGAGTAAGAGAGTATAGTAGTGAGACATATTCATGACAATGACAGTGAGTTAAAGAGAGAGAGAGAGAGATCTACTATGAGAGCATCCTAGACTGAGTGAAGCACTCTAAGGAAGTGTTCAGCAGAGTGTTGAACTAGATTGTCAAAGTGAACATTCACTGTGTATGAAACCTTTAAGAGATGAAGTTTGCAGAAAGAGAAGTGAGCTAAGACTGAAAGACAAAACTAATGAAAATATATGTGTTATTTTGACATGTCAAGGGCCCATAGACCATCTTCAATTCTAACTCTATTAAAGAAATTATGAAATTATATGGAATGATATGTTGTGTGTATGTGTGAGACATTTAATAAAATTTTGTGGACATGTTTACATAGCTTTAGTAAGCTTTTTCCTTTTTCTTTCACACGCAGCAAACTACATTGTTGCGTCAAACTTTATTACTTTTTTAATAAGGTCTGAATATCTTTATGTCCTGTAGCAACTCTCTTGACTCTTTTACTATTTTATTATTCATTAATATTTATGGACCATGCAAAATCTTTTTTACATGATTTTCGTTCTCTTTCCTGTTCATATTTCGTCTTTATTCATTTAGTACAATGTTTATTTCATATCTGAATTATCATTATTTTGATGTAGCTTTTCCGACGTGAAGAATATGTCACATGATTTTAAACGTTAGAGTTATTCGTTAATTTCCCCTCGAGAAATATTGCAGCATTTGGCACAACGATGTATATTTTCATTTGCATTTTTCTTTCTTGTGTTCAGTTCTACCTTCATGAATTTCTATCATATTTACTGATAGCAGAGGTGGAAATCTTATCTGACCTATGACATTGAACTTGACCCTATGTGTTTATTTTGACCTAGTAACAGACTTGATTGGTAATCTCTGAAGCCATAGTTTATTTGATGATTGGGGTTTGTATTTAATCCCAAACTGATGAATGATATTTGCATTCAATTCTTTATCAATGTAGTGGTCATATTTCAGGCCCTGGACTAGTTCATCATATTTCGCGTTTTACCTCACACAGGCTGTATCATATCTGACCTTTATGTGAGGAACGAGGTCAACAATTAATCCCTTAACTATCTAACGAGTCATATTTCCCCTTTAACCTCTACTGGTCCATGATTTTTACCTTTAATATCTAACTTCTTTCCACCAACCAGATTCATATTTCACATCAAACTAAACTCATTGTATCAAAGTTGACACATAAGCTTTCTAAGTGAGACTTACTTGAATCTTTACCTTCGTATGTGACCTTATGATCCTTCACTTGACTAACCTTTGACCTCTGACCTCCTCAGGTTCGGTGATGGGAGTGAACCTGGTGATGATGCTCCTGGCTTGCCTGGTGACCTCGCTCCTGCTGGTGATGTAGTGGAGGCCAGGTTGTGTTGGGGCGTTTAGTGGCACAACGCTCCGATCTCTGTGGCACCCTCGGCCTGACCTTGAGTGCCATCGGGAAGAAGAGGTCACTAGCACCCTGACCAAGGGTCAAGTGCCATCACGGCCTGGCCATGAGTGCCACCAGGGGCAGGACGTCAGTGATACAACGTTGAAACGTTCAGTGCCATCAGAACCAAGCGATGAATGCCACCAGGATTCAGATATTCAGTGCCACCAGGGAGGTGAACTCCTCAGCGGCATGACGGCAGAGCGTTCAGTGCCACTAGGGCCGGGCGTTCAGCTCTACCAGGAGCCAGTGTTCAGCTCCAGTAGAACCCAGCGTTTATCAGAACCAGGACGCATCATTCAGTGCCATCAGAACCCGCTGTGCAGTGCCATCAGGATCCAAGATCTGGTGCCGCCGCCGCCGCCTCCACCAACCGGAGTTCAGTGCCATTACGACTCGGCGTTCACTGGTGCCAGATCCCAAAATCTAGTGCCACAAAATCGGAGCATTCATCCGCATCCGGACCAAACGTTGAACGTCGCGAGTGACCAGCGTTCAGTGCCACTAGAACCTAGCGTTCAATGCCATCAGCAATCAGCGTTCACTGTCGCCATGACCCAGCGTTCATTACCATCAGAACCCAGCGTTCACTACAGCCATGACGATCCAGCGTTCAGTCTTATCCCTGACCAGTTTTCAGGAGCACCAAAACCAAGCGTTCAGTGCCAGTACGACTCTGAGTTCAACACCATGAAAGCTCAGCGTTCAGCTCTACAAAGACGCGGTGTTCAGTGGCACAAAGACCAAGAAATGAACGCCACTAGAACGATACGTTCAGTTGATCGCGGAGTTCAGAGATCAGTGGAAATGGACGACGAACAGAACGCAGTGTTTGAGGGTATCAAGCGTTCAGCGGAAACTAGTATAGAGTGGCGGGAGAACCAAGCTCTCATTGTCACCAGAACGATGCGTTCAGTGGCACCAAACCCAGGCGTTCAGTATCACCAGATTCATTCCTTCGGCAGTAACAGTTTTGAACGGCCCCCGGCACCCGAGCCTGGCGCTCAATGACAATCTCCCACTGCGTTCTATGCTAGTAGAACTCAGCTTTGTAAGTGACAGTACGTAATGAACGCTAGATTTCTGTGACACGAGCCTGTCAGTGACGCTCCTAACATTCAGTGGTACCAGATTCCAGCGTCTCAGTGACGTCAACACTCAGCAGTGAGACAGTGTTGTGTTGTACTGATCACTGGCACGTCCTGTGTCATGCAGTGTCATACGGTATTGATCGAAGACTCGCACGCCCTCTGTCATGCAGTGTCAGACTGATATTACCCGTAAAGTGCTTTGTAATTGATTGGTGATAATAATAAGAGTGTGTTTAAAAGATATATACATATAAAAAAGGTATATATATATCCTTATTTCATTTCATATCTTTTTTTTTTGAGCTGTATGAATTGTATGATAAACCAATAATGTAGAGTTGTGTAGCAGTATTGCACGATTGTTGCTTTACTAATAAGGCTTCCAAAAGCAAATTCTATAATGGAACATAGGGTAATAAGCATTTTAGATAAGGATCAAGTATATGTTTGGTTTAGTGAGGCAGGTGTGTTCGGTTGAGTGAGGTAGGTGTGTTCGGTTGAGGGAGGCAGGTGTGTTTGGTTGAGGGAGGTAGGCTGTTCGGTTTAGTGAAGCAGATGTGCTCGGTTAAAGGGAGCATGTGAGTTCGGTTGACGGAGGTAGATATATTCGGTTATGGAAAGCAGATATGTTCGGTTGAGAAAGGCAGGTAAAAAAACGTTATGCAATGGTTGGTGCGAGATGAGAAGCGTGGAGGTAAACTCACAGTGTTGGGTAAACATGATGAAATGTGTGAACATTGTCATGTGTGTGTTATACCTGGAGACGAACGGACACATGTGACGTGGCCGACATCATAAAGGGGGACTAGGGAAGAGATATATATCCTCCTAACAACACGTGGGGTTGTGATACTCCAGGATCACGGGAATGATAACCTCCCAGTGTTATGGAGAAGATAATATCCTAAAGATTATGAGGAAGATAACCTGACAAGGTCATGGAGAAGATGACTACCGAAGGTCACGCGAGGAAACTGCTTCGTAAGGTCACGTAGATGATGACCTTCTAAGCACACAGGAAAGATAACATGAAGGAAGAAAGATAACGATGATAACAGGAGGATGAGTCTTATAGGTCAGCGATGATAACAAGGATATGAGTCTTATGAGTGATAACGCCGAAGATGAAACACTATTTTCCGTTGAAGGAAGGACGTTCGACCTCTCATTAATGTTCTCATTAATTACGGAACACATCCTGTAATGAGAACAGATATCTTTTATTTTCATTTAAAGATGAGGTTAGTCTCATGAGACTGGAGCCATTCAGTATTCTTTTTTTTTTCTATTTTCTATCGACCCGAGAAATATTTCTAATTAATTTTTCACCTTTTTTAACCGTTATATATATGTATATTCCATATTGTATTGAATTATCAATTTTGGTGACCAGCGAAACCTTGAAGAAATCATAGATTTTTTCTTTTTAATTTTTCGTTTAGTTTTTCGTTCATGATCGTTTGCTTTAGTGTGATTACGTGTATGTGTGAGGTTAGTTTGATATGATCATTACGGTTCACTGAATTTATATTAAGGATAAGGTTTTAAGAACAGCAGCAAGAGATTAAGTGTTCAGAGGTGAACGGTGGAGAGATCATAACTGATGCTGCATCTTAATGGTTTATGAGGTCGGTCTTGCTCTGTGTACAGATATGTTCAAAAATGATAATAGCTGTAATCAAAGTGTTTACTTCCATATTTCCATCATTATACAATATGTAAGCGAAGAATTCGGAGATCATTAAAGTAACAGGATTATATGTATTTTGTAAGTCATGTTAAGCACATTGTAAGTGTATAAGTGAACTGAGTATGTTCAGGAAGACAGATTTTAAGGTTATACAGAAGAAAAACCACGTTTATATATCTTGGTTCCTATGTTTATCAGCATCACGTATTAGTTTCTATATTTCTTAGCATTACATATTAGTTCCTATATTTGGCAGAACCATGCGTTAGTTCCTAGCGTTGGTAGTATCACACTTGAACATTAAAACAAAGATTTTGTGATTTTTTTTTTATTTTCAATTTTTGTGAAAGACTTCGCCAACCAACGCCCCTCCAGCTGACACAAAAGTCGATGAGAGAAGAAAAGAAATATTTTTTTTCCTCGTGGGTCTCGATCTCCATATTAAACAAACCTGAAACTCGACGATTCAAGACACTGAACGAAAAAGAATTTCTTACACGATACAAAAAGATACAATTCATGAAAATGTAAGACACGGAGAAGCTAGATATTAAGTTTCCTTTGTGCGAAGATTGTGTGTATTGAAAAGGTTTCAAAGCTTCAGTCTCCTTTGAAGATGAACCCGTGTCGGGTCTCGCGAGTCGTTCACTTTCCTCTGAAGCCGAGCCGGCGTCGGTGACTTCTGCAAAAAAAGAAAAACGAAAAAAAAAAGGAGAGCATTATCTACATGTGCTCAGGTGACAACCTTTCATTATTCCTTCAGTTACAGAGAACCTGTACAGGATATCCGAGCCTCGGAGGCCATGAACCTTTGCTCATTAAAGGGGACATTAGAAGTCTTCCGAATGCTTCTGATATTTCGAAGCATTTCGGAATGTAGGATAGCATCTTCTAACTCCCTTCCTTCCTCACGATGTATGGTAGGACGACGGTGTCTTTGATTTACACGTGAAAGCCAAACGTATTATAATCAAGGAATTGTTCCTTATGTTTATTTGAAAAAAAAATGTTGTACATAAAAAACACATATTATCTTTCAAACTCTAAAAGTCTATCATCTGTAATTATAAACTAAGCTTAGCTTAAACATTAAAGAAATAAAGAATTACTACTGGATGTACCATTTGGTGTAGTTTATGTATAAAAAAAATGAATATATATAAAGGCAAAGGAAAATCACATAGCGTAGTTTGATGTACATGAAGGACAATAAATGACTTTATATACTTTGACTTTCTTTTTAACATTAGTTTCCTTGATCCAATTCTTGAATAGTACCACTAAAAAAATAAATCTTTATATATATATATATATATATATATATATATATATATATATATATATATATATATATATATATATATATTACCTCCACCAACAAGACTCGAATCGCCTGTGTAAGTGTGTATAACCTTCAGCAACTGAGGAAAGTATTCAAGTCTTTTTCGACTGGTAATTGCTACTTGAGGCTAACGGCCTCATTGCCATTGGCAGTTGATAGACCTAATGACACAAATAACGAACCAAACAATGCAAGACGGACGCATCATCTCTAAGTTACCAAGTGTTTGAAAGAACTGCCTGACAGTGATGAACGTACCTTCAGCTAACGATCAAATAAGGTCGTTGTTTCAAGCACTCGGTAGTTTAGTTGTGATGTGTCGGTCACCTACGAGGCGATTCGAATCTTACCGAGGAGTGTTGGTGGTTTCCTAAATGTGTGTCGGTGTGTGTGCCGGTGCATATATATATATATATATATATATATATATATATATATATATATATATATATATATATATATATATATATATATATACACACACACACACGATACAATTCTCAGAAGAAAGTAGATATAGTAGAACCGATAGACCAAGCTGATGGTATGAATCAAGATCTCATGAATCCTCAACACGACACGTCACGACCAATCCTGTACCACATAACTCAAGCGTCTCCACACCATCACCCTCAGTGGCTTCAGGTGTGTCCCTGTGGTGGGTCATCACCTCCCTACCTCTCCACCAACAGTGGGAGACACATGTGGTCTTCCCTCTAATCTGACTCCTAAGCAAAGGTAAGGTTATATATATATATATATATATATATATATATATATATATATATATATATATATATATATATATATATATATTTGTTTAATATGCAAGTCTTCATTCAGATATATACCATTATTACAATGATATTCTAGATATCAGGTGATTTATGAATTGTCTCGTTTGAAAAAACAAATAATCACAGAGAACGTGAGTGTAAGACGGGCGTATGTAACATTACATGGTTCAACTCTTTTGCTAAGTGCTAATAGGTCGCAATTACCACCATCTCCGCGTGACGGCAATTTAACCACCATTACTTAATTAGAATTGTTGCAGGAAACGATAAAAGAAATATTATAATGAAAATAAAACCCGACTTTAATTTAGGAAAACGTGATTTCGTTTTTACTATCAACATGTATTGATATCTTTTGGATACGTGACGAGTTTCAAACCAAATGGTTATTAAAATGTTTTCCAGCGTACAGTTGCTTGCATTTCGTTGTCTGATTCCTTCTGAGTAACCTTAAACTATGTAAGGAAAACGTCTGGTTACCGTTCAAACGATAAATGGTATTGAAAAAATCGCTATATTAAACAAACACGCTTCTATATATAACAAAACTTTATCTTTTTTTATAGCTATATAATTCATATTGCTTCTGTGAGTCGAGACCTCGAAATAACTCTCTTTGGCAAGATTCAATGGTTCTGGGTTCGGATAGCTTGGCATTTTCTGCTGAGACGTAGTGGAATTCCATAGCAAGTCGCTTACACTGCAGTTTCTCCTCTTGTATATGAAAGGGCTGCTCAGAGCCATTGCTCTGTGGCAGAGGGAGGTAACGAGGTAAAGATGAATGCCTTGTATACCCAAAGTTTTATGCATATGTGAGTTTAGCTTTGAGTCATTCAGTGGGGAAAGCTACATACGTGATTGCATATGCATGAGTTCATGCATAGGTAATTATTTGTTGCAAGAGATTATGATATAAGCAAGCACATGGGACGATATAGACATACATAATTCACAAAGTTCGATGGACGTTGAGGTTGCAATATCTAACACAGGACAATAGCCACCTGTTGTTCCTTCAAGTAAATATACAGATATTTTTTCCTCGTAAAGCTTACGGTTACACTAGACCTCCAGCCAGATCCCAGACATGATCATATTGTCTGAGGTGATGGGAGGGAAGACTCATCATTGCCATATCCAAGCCGCTCTTTGTGTCCTTCTCAAGCCTTAGCAGGAGGCAATCGAAAGCCTGTCTGTCACACTGTGTCTCTACTGCTGCAGAAGCGGTAGATGAAGTAAAGGGAACGGTAGAAGAAATAGCTGTCGTAGTAGAGAGGGTGGTGTAGTGGTAGCTCTAGAAGATGTAGAGGTAATGATTGCAATGAAATCAATTATTGTAGTAGTAGCAGCAGCACCAGTAGTAGTAGCAGTAGTAGTAAGAGTGATAGTAGTAGTAGTAGTAGTAGTAGTAGTAGTAGTAAAAGTTCTTGGAAATAGGCAATGCATTCAATTCCTTTCTCGTAAATATGAATCACGTCCAGGAAACATTATCTACACTACATATGCATAACTTACACTTGAGCAAAAGTAATAATATATAGTCCAAGCGTTGAACGCATATATATATATATAAAGGAGGCAAGAAAAAAATCTACTGGATATTCCTTGCAATAAAATACAGATGTGTAAAATATGAATACAGGTAAAGCTCACTAATCCTTCTATTGTTAATCTGATTACTGGGCGGTTCAATGCGCCTTCCAGCATAAAAATTATAGTTGAAATTAAAAGGGAAAAAGAAATAAAAGCAGTGAGCTCTTTGAGCCCTAGAAACCCACAGTGATATAAGCAATAACACTTTAACTTTTTACTGAAGGACATGACGAGCTGCTATCTACAACCCCAGGCCATACATGAGGAGCTGCTATCTACAACCCCAGGCTGTACATGACGAGCTGCTATCTACAACCCCAGGCCATACATGAGGAGCTGCTATCTACAACCCCAGGCTGTACATGACGAGCTCCTATCTACAACCCCAGGCTGTACATGAGGAGCTGCTATCTACAACCCCAGGCCGTACATGACGAGCTGCTATCTACAACCCCAGGCTGTACATGACGAGCTGCTATCTACAACCCCAGGCTGTACATGACGAGCTGCTATCTACAACCCCAGGCCGTACATGACGAGCTGCTATCTACAACCCCAGGCCATACATGAGGAGCTGCTATCTACAACCCCAGGCTGTACATGACGAGCTCCTATCTACAACCCCAGGCTGTACATGAGGAGCTGCTATCTACAACCCCAGGCTGTACATGACGAGCTCCTATCTACAACCCCAGGCTGTACATGAGGAGCTGCTATCTACAACCCCAGGCTGTACATGACGAGCTGCTATCTACAACCCCAGGCCGTACATGACGAGCTGCTATCTACAACCCCAGGCCATACATGAGGAGCTGCTATCTACAACCCCAGGCTGTACATGACGAGCTGCTATCTACAACCCCAGGCCGTACATGACGAGCTGCTATCTACAACCCCAGGCCGATCTTTTGCCCTCAATATCTTGACGATTTGGTTTCTACAACTTCAAGAGTATCTGTTGTTTACAACTTCATGAAGATCCGGTTATTCAATTCTCAAAAACAGCGAAAGAATGTTCTTTTCAAATGTTCATGAAACATCATTGAGAGATATCTGTTCTGAGTTATGAAAAGATGAAAAAGAATTGGTCCTTGTACTAACACAGGAGATAAAACAATTTTCCCTGTTGAAATGACTGACTATGTCTTCTTCACATTGCTGGAGCACGAAAGAAAAGTGTCTGAATCTCTTTAACTATTGCTCAAGTTATAAAATAATGAAGTCTGATTCCAGGAATCGTGTAAAAAAACAGAGATAATTTCAAACTTCCGAGAAAAATATGAAGGAGTCATTACAACTAGCTAGAAACGAGTCGCTAAAACCTGTTGTTGATAACTCCTTATAGATGGTTGTGAATGATCCTACATTTGGTTGTGAGCGAGTTCCTAGAACTGGATGTTCGCTGAATTCCTACAACTGGTTATCAATAAGGTCTCACAGCTCATTATAAATGAGGTCCTACAGCTGGTTGTGATCAAGTATCTACAACAAGTTTTGAATGAGTCCCTCCCTACCACTGGTTATGAAGATGTGCTTACAACTGGTTGTGAAAGAATCCTTACGAATGTTTCCAATGTGTTTCTACAATTGGTTGTAACGTTTTAGCTCGTCCTTTGCTTGATATGAGCCTCTGTGGACGAGGGGCAGGTTGTAGATGTAGCTGCCAGTGGTTAATGATGAGGATGTCATTTTTCATCGTAGTAGTTTACGAAAAGTTCTTCTTTTTAATCATCCCTCATACTCCTGCACCGTCTAAAGATGGTCTACTGCCCACAACCAAAGTTGTAACTTATAATAAACTTTTCGAAGAAATTTACAGATTATGAACAAAGATATCTTCTCTGTTGGTTGCTTTGTATAGTAGTTTCTCATGAGTTGATTTGGCAATAGAAAAGATCCTAAAGATCTAACATCTATTTGCTATATAGTTTCCTTCTTAGATTATTTGGGGTATTTTTCTCTTGTATCCTCTGTTGCTTTCTTCATCAAATATTGACGCAATGAATGTTCACTTCAATGTCGGATGAAATAAAGATACTGAAGACTAAATCATTTAGATCTGAGTATATATATATATATATATATATATATATATATATATATATATATATATATATATATATATATATATATATATGCATTTTGTTATCATGCACCTTTCTTGTAACGCCTCACCGACATAATGTGGGGGACAAAGGAATTCTGGCAAGGCATTGCCTAGCCTGCCTGGCCATTGACATGCGATTAAATTTGTTCGAGAAACTCAAGCGAAAACACAGACGCCGGGAGCAGCTCCCTCACAAGGAGCGGCCGCATATATCAACTGAGGTCCTGCTTAACACCTGGGATCTCTCGTAGACGTTGGTTCACATGTAATAGTACATAGAATGTATTTTCACGTATATATACAACACTCGAGGTAAGAATGGTAGTTATTAAAGTGTTAAAAAAGGTATTACCTTCAAACTTACGTATTAACAACTGCATGTGACGGGGTTAGAATGTAGAAAATGTGGAAATAAAGAAATATTGTCATCCGAGGTAGTGAACTGTGGCGCGCGATGTCCGTAGGTTTTAACGCCTTGTAAGAGTTTTCAGTTGTCACTATATAAATATCTTTCATTAATTTAATTACTTTCTTCGCTATCCCATATCCAAAGTTATTATTTTGTATTGACTGGTATATATTTTTTCGTTGACTTGGTATTATAATAATACATTTTTGTGTTATTAGATGTATAAAAAGTTTGTTTTGATAATATTCTCTTCACTGTTGCCAGATAAGGATCGATTTTTTTAAGATATGTAACCAGATAATACCAACACAGCTTTGATCACCTATTTCTGGCCATACTTTATTTGCATTGTAAATCTATTACAATCAATATTAATTATACTTATAGGAATACACACACACACACACACACACACACACACACACATATATATATATATATATATATATATATATATATATATATATATATATATATATATATATATATATATATATATATATATTTCAATTACATTTTATGCAACGTAAAGAAAACCGAGTTACATTATTATTTTTCCCTCTCCTGCAAACCTCGATCCTGGGGAACAAATGGTCTACGTAATTAGTGAAAGATTTTTGAAAAAAAGTAAAAATTCTGTTGGCCAAAGTGGAATAGATTATAAGTAATTATAACAGCATCTCTCCTCTCACTTTTTTCGTTATAATCCCAACATGCCATGCCTACAAGAAATACGAATAATGTTGGTTCTGGAGTTATCATATTACTGGTTTTCTCTACATATAGAATCATCTAGTTTAAAAAGTGGCAGAATATCATATGTTTAGAAAACAATAGACTAAAAGAAAAAATATCCTATCACTTTCAATAATGAGTATATTACATAAAATACTTTTTTATGTATCTATTTGCACACAGTGAAAGTTATCTGATGCATGAATGCAATGTGAATAATTATATGATAATCATTAAACAATTGTTTTATCCTCAGGTTTCGTATTGTTTGCTGTCCACGTTGTTCGTCTGTTTTAAGATTTTTAGAAATTTAAGGCTATGTGTGTGTGTGTGTGTGTGTGTGTGTGCATGAATGTGATTTGGATTAAGGTAATCGTAGCTTATCTACCTACATACATACTCACATACTTGCGACGAGCCTTGTGCCTTAAGACAAGGCTAGCGCGTAACGCTCACCGAATATTTCGTCCGTTTTAACTATAGCGTTGTTATGTGCTGCAAAACATATGGCATAGTTGATACTCTTGACTTCATCAGCGGCCACTTTAGAGAGAGAGAGAGAGAGAGAGAGAGAGAGAGAGAGAGAGAGAGAGAGAGAGAGAGAGAGAGGGAGGGAGTTTACCGAAAGATCATCAGAACAGCCAAATATAGTCTAACAAGTGTATACGTAATCGCTATAGTTAGAGGTCACCCAGACATACGTACGAAAGACTATGACACTGTCTCATTATTCCCGAAATACAAACGAAGCGTTTTTAGATATCTTATTTATCTCAACATCAACACACTTTCTCATGAATCAGGGTACGACTGGCTGATTGTTGCATATCAAAGACACAACTGTAACCTTTTTTCATTCTTACAGTAAGTATAGAAATTACTGTCTCACTTGGCAGGGAGAGCTCGTATGTGTGTTGAAGAGACAGCTCGGTGTTCGTTTCCATCGACACATTGGTAAGTATATGTTACGAACCCTTTTCTTGATAAACCATCATATTCCGCTAATAGATGGCGCTGCGGTGCACAACATATCCCTATAAATAGAGAGGGTTATGTGGTCACAGCCATTCGAAGCAGTGCTCTTGTTTTGTGCATATATTCCGGGTCAGTTCACGCGGACGGTTCGGCTCATCCATAGCGAAGCAGGTTTCATTCACTCGCATCCCGTGTGAAGCAAATATGGGTTATTCGCCGGAGAGGACGAGAAACTATTACATTTCAAGGTATGTATTGAGATAAAGGGTTTTCATTAATTGTTGAAACTGTCCATTTTGTAAATTTGAGCGCGTCTTCGTATAATGTTGAGTCAAAAATCATATTCGAGTCGTTTCTGTTCGTTATGTTGCGTCATGCTCGACGTGATATATGTAGTATTTCTGTAATCCCTCGAAACGTCATTTTTAACTTGTACACCAAAGGGCCGTACTCAGAGACGTACTCTCGTGATGACCGGGGTCAATCTACGTGACCTCCGGGTGTGTAATCACGCATTTTGATTGCGATACGAGTTAATTACCCACACTTTCACCAGCCTCAGAGGTACACCCAGTGTTAATGGACTGTGTCAAAATGAATGTGCAGGTTAAAGAAATAAGTTTGCTGGAATAAATTACCCTGTACTTTTATCATTTATGAATATCACATTTTATGATTACATACGAAAATTGTCGTATTTGTATATATATGAATATATGGAATGATTCTGATTGCGATCTTTAACATTAACTTTAAGATATTTGTGTCAAACGGCTTGAGAAATTGTTGTTAAGTTTTGATAAATAAACTACATATTTTAGCTTTATGAGATTATAGAAGTGTCTAACACATGAACTGGATGCTACAATTAAACTGGATAAGATATATCCAGATTAAATCATGCCTATTGACTAGCTACATCTCCTCTTGTGATTATTCTAACTTTGTTATATTTTGAGGACCCGGAAATGACTTTTTTTCCCATTTAAACGAACGTTAATATTCGTTGCTGTCTAATTTCCTTTTGAACTCGTCATACTGGAATTGATATATGATCGCAATGAAAAAATTTATTATCTTTATTCCTTTTCTCTGTCACGTCCTCTCAACGTAAGTACATATTTTGCTGTTACCTTTTACCGGTCTTGCTGCAAACGAATTAGAACTTGTAAAGCAAACAGACACACGGGCACACGACTACAAATGTGTGTGAATCTCTAAAATTAAACTTTAGTGTACAGGATAACAAAGTAAAGGTCTTGTGATGTCTTGTATCCCGTCCAATAATATTTCTTGTATTTACATTATTCTGTTGTTTGATTAATCAGTTATACTTTAGATTTATCACAACTTTTTTTTGTGTGAGTAATCGGTTTTTTTTTTTCTGTTTTATCCGATTGCTGGTCATTGCTCACTTCGGTATTCATCCCCGGTGTTGAAGGCTTTGCTATAATACCCTGAAATATACGACGGTATATTACATACATTACAGTCAACAATAATGAATTAATATTTGCCAAGATAATTTGCTGTGGTAAAGTATTTTTCACACACTTAAAAGATTTTTTTCTTTTTTTGTAAAATTAATCTATTTGTTCCTGAAGTAATGAAGTGAAGTTTATAATGCATAGTGTTATCTTTTAATCCTGCAATTTCTATAGTTTTCCCCAATCGTGTACCAATCCCCGGTGTCTTTTCTCTTGCACACAAGTCGGAACTCGTAGTGGCAGAACATTAGTCTTTGCCTTTACCCCATAGCCATGTAGTGTTCACTACGCCCTCACCATAATAATCAGAAATTCTGACGAAACTCTGATGTCGCCAACGTCAGCTGCAGTTATGTAGAGAGGAGAGAACTGGTCTGTTTGACTGGGGAAGGGGGTATCCCATATCGTTGTCCTGGTTCAGATAACCACTGCAATTCATTAAAACGTCATGGGATTAAAATCTGGTTAAGGGCTCAAAGGACCACTTAACTATTGTTGACTGGTATTGACTTTGGCAAGAAGAGCAGACGAAGAAAGATCAAAAAACTATGTCAGTTTACATTTGTTTGGATCGATTTTTTTTTCCTGCCTCTCCCGCACGTCAGCTTGTGGCTTTCAGTCTACAAACACACAATCTCTCCTTCTCGTACATAATACCTGACAACTCTCATGACTTGTGTCCTTCATAATTTTAGGCTTTCCTGCGGTAAGTGCTAGCTATACCCTTAAGGTAAACTGTCTCGTCGTAAGTGATCGTAATTAAGGACGTTTTTCTCTCTCGCCATTGCTGCCACAACGACAGTATAGTCTTGGGTACTCGTATATACGAAAGTAGCTTCTCTGAGAGAGAGAGAGATGGATGTGTAGATAAGATGAGTAAAGTGGGATAGAGAATGAGAAGAGAATGGCACACTGCAGAGGAACACATCATTTGTAACGCCCCTCCAACCGTAACCACTGGAAGACAGACTATCTTCACCTTAACAACAGGTCTCTCGAGAGACGCAAAAGCCTTGTCAATCCTTCTCTGGCCCCTCCGCTGTGCCCTTCATGTGTCCTCACTTCGATTTCAAGAACGACATTGATTCCTGCCGAACCACCGTGGTGAAATTATTGCTCTAAATACAACTGATGTGGTAGAATAACAAAAATTGTTGGTATTGAACGATGAAACAATAGGGGAGCTATGTAGCATTGGTGCCATGCTAGCGGTAACAGGGAGATAACGAGAAAGTGCTAATTAATAGCGACGTGCTAAGAAAGAGTGTAATAACTAATAGCGAGATGTTAATAGTGTGGTAACTAATAGCGAGATCTTAAAGAGACTGCCTATTAACTGTTATATTGACAACTTGGTCCTTCATGGAGTGCCAGAGACGGACATTCTGAGGAGAGTGGCACTTTCTCGCATCTTGTGATTTGTTTATTGGTAGTTTAGCTGTTTATGTTCTCTTAGACTTATGGCGTTGTGTGATGTGGAGTTGCAGAGAGCAAAGCTTGTAACTGAGGAAATGCTGCTCTGATCTTAACCCTAGTTTGTGACTTCATGTAATATCAGTTTGTAACTATATTCATTACCTGCTTGTGACATCATTGATCACTCTTTGTATTATGTGTTCATGTGATGTCAGCTTAGGTGTATCATTAGATTATGATATCACATCCTCGGATGTCTTAAGCTGCCTACTCTTGGCTCTATGTAAAACCCACTTTACAAGTATCTGTACTTGACAGTTTAAGATGCCATAGATCACCTTCTTGTGTTATAATACACCAACGTCTAATGTGCATCTAGAAGACCCGGTGTCAAACATAAGACTGTTATGATGTCGTATAAATCAAATACTATGAAGTCGGGTTGAATGACACTGACATACACATAACAGACAACTCGTGTGAAAATGTATTGCAAGTAATGTGTTTTGGCCTCTCTATCTCGCACACACACATATGTATGTGTCTGTTTAATTTCTTACTGCCTGCGCTGTAATGCATCCATAGGGATGAGGTTCAGTAGCCTGGAAAGTGGCTTGGTGTTCTTCTTGCCTCTGAGAGTTAGGGTGAGCGAGATTATGTTTATGTTCGTGAGTCCGTACCACAGTGTCAGTACACAGACACACATGCCATCCTCTACCACAGTACCATTAAGGCAGGCTCATACATCAGGGGTATCTCGCTGGAGTCTGCTTATCCTGGAAGTTAAAACATTTCTATAACGGGGTCTGGGACTCTACTGGAACCTTCCACGTTATATCGGGGAGTTTGGAGGCTTTACTGGAACCTTCTGAAAGCTTCAGTTTCCTTCAAATGATCATACAGCGTCTTGAAATGACTTAAACTTGAAAAATTTTCCTTCCTTCCAGCTTGCTCTTAGGGTGTCCAGGGTTTTACTAGTTACTTTTAGATTCTTATTTGACCATTTGGAGCCTTGCTGGAACCTCCTGGAAACCTCTACCTCATTTCAGATTTCTATTAGGGCGTCTGGAAATTTCCCCTTTCTTCTGGAGTCTAACTTTCTCTAAGGATCCTTCAGTTTCATTCTTGAACAATATTTTATGAATCGATATTACAAAGCCATTTTTTTTCTTCCATCTTTAAATTTTCAAAATGTTAATATTTCAACAGTAGTTAGCATCAAAGCTTCAGAAACCTTGTTTTATATTTCAAGTTTTCAGTAAATTTCGAGGATTTGAAATACTTCTTTGTTTCTTGTTTTGATTGAAACTTTTCTTAATTGGGTGATAAATAAATAAGAGCGAGTGCCCATCATTGGTCTTTGCCGAAAACATTCAATTTTTGAAACCTTATTTTTTTTCTTTTATTCGTATATCTTTAGGTCTCATTATTTTCGATTAAAGTACATTGATCTACCTAATTCCGCGCCTAAGGATATATGAACATCAAGACAAACAAACTAGATTCTAAGATTCTGTCTTGCTATCTTGTCATTCAAAATCTCCGTCGCAAAAATTCCATCGAGCACACAGTCCACGACGGGAACGTAAACCACAGGATTCTGACTTTTAATACACTTGATTTATGGCTACACATCTGTCTGCGCGCGAGCTGGGCGCTGCGCGATCGCGAAACGGGAACCTGCGCCGTGAAGCTGGTCGGTCAGCTGTATGGGACGATTTGCCACATACACTTGAAGACGTTGATGTGCTGTACTGAGAGTATGGAGATGTTTCTACCATAGGGCAAGGTGTGCTTTGGTGTCTAAATTTAGTGAGATCCGATGGTTTTAACGCCATTGTGGAAGGAAGGTGACAACGGTAGTACATAAGGAGTAAGTGGTGGTCCCGAGTGGCGGGTTGGTGTTTAGGTCGTCCTCAGTAGAGGATTGGAGTCTATTGATGGTCCTCGGTGGAGGATTTAAGTCTGGTGACTAAATGCATTGCATCAGGTAGCTTTGCAGAAAATCCTCTGGAAGGAATGAAGTGCATCGTAGGTCCCTTTTGAGTTTCGGGAACCATAGATAATCCTCATGCAGCTGTGAAGTGTACTAAATATTCCTCAATGAAGGGTGAATGGTGGTATATATTCCCTTGGAGATTTCAGGAAGATCAGACATTTGCCAGTAAGATATATGGTGTTGAATGTTCCACTGGACAAGATTTTGTAGTATTAGATATTCCGTTTATGACTGCTGTTGATAGAAATTCTTGGGTAGGATGTGGAAGACTTTCCTTTCATTACAAAAACGAATACAAAGACATTTATCATGTGAAACCTTATGGACCGTAAAGAATAGTTCCCCCTGACAGACGTTCGGCAATACGATTCTTGATGAACTGTAAGAATCTTACATCCTGTATTTACCGAGGATTAGTTGAAAGCTCAATCAGTAAAGATTATGAAAGAGGATTAAGCACTAATCATTAAAAAGATTTTCCTTTCATTTTCTTCTCGGTATCTACTTTACATTCTCGTCTCATGATAAAACGAACAAATAATTGTATATCTCGAGTTCTTGAAGGTTCGTTAGGTATGTTTTTCATCATATGAACGAGAGGACGAAATCCTCGCAGGCTGTTAGCTCGAGGATTCTCGCGACGCCATAATTAATGAAGAAACAAAATCGTGTTCCTGGACGGCACTCCAGACCTGTGCTTACCACTCACGCTGGCAACGGGCAGGCACGGCAGAGAGTGTGAGGGAGGAGGTCCACACGCCTCCCCGCCAGTCAAACGCCGTTAGTGACTGATTGCTTATGGAAATGTAATGTCATATGTGTCTTCATGCATTGCGATGCTGTCGTGGAGATGCTTCGTAGGTTAGGTTTCACCATTTAGCTTCGTCCTTCGATTATCTCTCATTCTATCTGTATCTCTCTCTCATTACCTTTCTCTTACTTTATTTGTCATTGTTTTTCTTTCCTTCCATTCTTCTTCAGATATAAGAATTCTCTCTCTCTCTATCTGCCGTAACTTGACGCATAAATAATCCCCTAAGCTCAATCTTGCATTCCTTCATCATCCAACAGTTCTTATTGCATTACTGCCATGCGAACTCTACCTCATGATACTATATGATAACCCAATCCACAAAATGCTTATTTTCAATTAATCAATTGATTCATTTAGCTACAGTTGTGTATATGCATGACAGTGATGTTAATTTGGCATCGCCTAATGCGCGGCAGGCCCTGCTGGATTCGAACCCTGGCGTAGTTGATAGCCGTACAACACGGACAATGATAGCCGTCGTGTTGCAGAGGAGATTTCCAGGAGTTGTTGGTAGCTTCTCTACACACTAATGAAGTGGGATAAGTTGGCCAAGAAACACTTGCACGAGTCTCCTTCTAACTTCACGAGGGGCGTGCAAGTCGCCCCCTCACTCTCAAAGTCCTCACTACCATGTCTTTACACAAGCTTTAGCTGCAGCCGATATCACGGTTCCAAAGGTGTGGGTAAACGTGAGGTGGGTAGAAAGCTTTCCACCATTATCTCGGGTCATTTCGAGAGGTTCTGCTGTCAATCAGTCAGTCAGCGATTTAATCAGTCAAGTTTGAGGCCACAACTTGTCGTCAAGCAACGATAGGGACATGATAGTAAAAATATCCTCAACAATGATAACGAAAATAATGATAATGATAACAATCAGCTGTTTGTAATGTCCTGTTTGTACTTGATTATCTGTCATCACCATTTCGTACTTGACTATTCATGCAATATATGAAGGACGATCTACACTGATGAGTATGTGTGTGTTTAAACCATTCATTTGGTCGCTGGTATTTTCTGATGGTTTGCTGCATTTTGTTGCTTTTTTGGTTGTTGGTGTTTTTGGATACTGGCTTTTTCTTTTTTCTTTTATAGCTGCGCCTATGTTGAGGCTTTACCTCCGAGAGTTTAAATGTTTCTCCACAACACCGCAGTGTGATCATACTCAACGCTGCTATCTATTAGATTCTAAGCCCTTTGGGAGCTAATTAGTGCAACAGATTATGAATTAAGTGAGTGTATATCGGTGTCAGTCCTGTGTCATGTTATCATCTCTCGTGCGGTGGTTGAAGCCCTTCAGTGTCCTTCATTAACCCAACACATTTCCCACGTCTCTGTGAATCGGAGATCTGTCATGATCTATCAAATGCGTTATTAACTATGGATTGCCATTTAAAGCCATCGACTGACTGACCCTTGGCGTTTAATATCGACACAAATGAGAGACTAAGCATCGTGAATGTAATTATGCAAATGAAGTAAAGCCAGAATGAGAGACCAAAGGGTTGCAGTACGAAGATATGGTGATAGAGAACCAAGCTTGATTAATGAGCAGATTTGTCATCTGTGTAGTGTTCATATCTTCTGTCATTCCACGACATGACAGGTTATCGGCATGACTGGTCTGGGTGCGGGTGTGGCTGTCGGCGAGACTATAAAAGTTTTCCATCCTCGGACGTTCTTCTAATGAGGAAATAGACCCGTAGGTCTTAGACAGTGACGGGCGCCTCCCACTTGATAGTGTCCGCTCAAGGAAGACCATAGTGTAGTGAAGGACCAGTACTGTGACCTGGAGTAGTACCTCGAGGCCTCACGTGGTAGTGAAGCCCAGATACTAGCCTCGCAGTGGAGCTCCAGGTTCCGGTGAAGAACCGTGAAGCTTCGAGTTCTCTGGAAATGAAAGGTTCGAGTCGGTGATGCCTCTACACTACTTGGTAGTAGAAACCAAGGCAGTAGAGCACGACGGAGCCTCGAACTTTGTGGTAGTGGTTTGCCCAGCAGTATAGCATTACATAACGTATAACTGTGTGACAGAATGTGGAAATAACAAGAGCCCTGACGGAGAGTACGATGTGAACCATGAGTGCGATATGAACCATTTTCCGGACTGCGTTGTTTCAAAAACCTTGCCGACTCGTGTCGGTGTCACGGATATAAACTGTTACGGCTATGTAGCCACCAGGGAAAAATGAATACTTTACGGACAGGTAGTAAAAACTATAGACTATACTTTTCTTTTTCAATGATACTTTGTTTTTGCTTTCTCGGGGAAGGAAAGTGGAGACTCGAACTGCCTTCTTTGGCGCTATAATTCAATAACTAATTACGGCGGATTTAAGCTATCGTTCATGCCATTTGATGAGTTCGTCTATTCAGGCTCCGGGGCTTTACGCATTCAGGGTGAAGGGTATCGTACTACCATAAACAACGGGGGAGTTTTTGGAGTATGATCGTCGTACACAAAAGGAAGGACTAACATACTCTGGCTGTTAAAATGGTGTAATTTGAGTGATCAAACTTCTTTTTTTTCTGGGAAGTAACCTATATTAGTGAAGAACTTAAGACAACTTAAGATGAAACATTCTTAAAAATCGATTTATGACCTGACATGACCATAAAGACACCACATACGTTATATAAATCGCAGACTTACGCGTTACCAGGTCATCATCCCAAAACACTTGGGTTACTGGTGTAACTTGCCAGAGTTCCTGGGCTCGCCCGGCAGCTCATTAAGAAGAGGAAAACTCATAATTAGGCACTGAGGAGTTGAGCAACGTAATTTTTTCATCAAGACACAAAAAGGTGTTTCGCCTAATCATAGAGAATTTCATGATTCTATGACTCATGAAATCAGACTTTGTTTTCCTTTGAAACCTATTTCTTTCACCAAGACTATCATTGGCTGATCAGAATATATATATATATATATATATATATATATATATATATATATATATATATATATATATATACTTTTTCTTTTCCCAAGCTTCTTCAACATGTTTATATGACAATATTCATTTTGATATTAGTGCCAGTTAACACCTACTTCTTGCACCGATGTCAGGTCCTGGGTGGCACGAGCTTTGAGCAACATGGAAACCTTCCCTGAAAGAAAAAATATTAATAACAGTAATGCTAATGATAATGATAATTTAGTCATTAACACGACTGCCATATCTTGATTGTTGATTTCTAAAGGAATTCATCTCCTAGGAGGATAGACGGATAGATATACAGATAGATATATGGAAATGCCCCGCCCCCAAATGAAATGCAATATGAAAAAGACACCCAAAAATTATTTTCAATCGTTGAATGATAGATTAGTTGATGCTCCATTCATTGGTTAAACGGGCATACCATCAGCCAATGAGCATCGAGCTTGAGTACACTTGACATGGAATGAACCAATCAGGGTCGACGACAAAACTCGTAGCCAACCAATAGCAATTCTCAAAGTTGATTGTCATAATATCTTAATATAACAACTGATGCATCTATGATCGTCAGCAAGATAACTAATCATAGAAAAAGAAATGATACAAAACTGAAAATATCACGCAAATATCCAGGTTATGATGCGACCAAATATCTCGGCCAAAATGAAATGATCTAATTCATCTCTTTTTAGAAGCATATGCTTAAAGAAATTCTCTGTTCGTGATTTATTAAAGTTTCCGTTCCAGTAATACTTTAAACGTAACGCTAAGGACTTGACTATTTCCCCAATTTCGCTTTATATATCATTTATATATGACTTATCATTATTAAGGAATCTTCAATTAGATAATCATTCATTTAATGACTTTTCAACGTAAAATTTATACTCGAATAGAAAACGGAAACTTTGGAAGAGAGGATATCGTTTAGGCATTTTTAACTAATTCTGAGTTTAATTGAAGGTAATCCGGTATGAGTTACCCTGGGACGTTTTAATTTGATCCTGAGCCCTCATGGTCAGCAGGGGAAGGAGGAGCACCTGAGAAATACGTATTTCTTATTTTCTCTTCTGAAAAATCTCTTTTTGGTGGATAAAGACAAATAGATCTAGTTTTATCTAATATGATTTTCGTAAGCTCTTACTTCTTCATACTTAACGTTTATCTTTGTCGATAAATAGTTCATTATTCTCTCTCTCTACAAGTGCCAGTTAGTTATCACACGTAGCATAAAAGAACGAAGAATCACGGAGAAAACCATAAACAAAGGGAATTCAGTTTAGAGAATGATATTTCGTTAACGCATAAACTTTTCAGTTGACTCAAATCTCCTATTTGGAGCAGGTGTAGCGGGAGAAATGAATAACTTGAACAATATGATTAAAATCATGTTCATTAATCTACAATAGATCAAAAGATCAGTAAAAATCCTGACAAACGTCCAAGCATTGCTGGAGTTGAGTCTGTAAACATGAACGTCGGTGATTTTCGAATTATGGTTCGAAATGGTATCGAATAGTCGTTCAAACCGGTGTCGAAGACAACACTGTTGATGAAGCTTTTCTTAAAAAGAATGAAAAAAAAAGCAATATAATAGTTGTATAGGAGAACAGGTTTTGTTAACAGTATGAACTATACAACGTTACACAAAGACTATGAAGGGTATTGGTGTGTTCAGAGTTTATCCGGTCGAAACAATCTGTTGGCAGAAAAGTTTTGGGGAGAGATGAAAGATTCTGAAACAGCGAAACAAGAGCTGTGTTGAATGGCTCGCCATGACTGCTTGTTCTGTGTGTGTGTGAGCCGTGTTGAGGAGAATAAAAGAAAATTTCGCTATTCGAGATTATATATATATATATATATATATATATATATATATATATATATATATATATATTAAACTGCCAAAGTGCAATTTCTTGCAGTATCTTGCATATTTTCCAACACTAACAGTTATCATAACACTACATTTCGTTTCCTTAAAGCCGTAAACATGACCACACCTCCTCCACTGTATGCTACAACCGCCTATAATGATGAACAACACAGGATCTGCATCTTAAAACCTTGAGGATGTTGCACAGGGACGAAAATCATTCTCCTTTTTGGGTTTGTGTTCAATATTTACTGAGGTATCTACCCCCAGTTCCTGGGGTAGTCTTTGTATATCTGGGGAACTCTTTCTCCACTACCCTCCCAGCTGGGGAAGGAGGGTCGGGGAGGGGCGGGGGTATGAATTGCTTTTGCCTTATTAACAGTCCAGAACAAACACTTCCTCTGAATTCAACCATTCCGTTCTCCTGTATACTAGAAGGTTGATTCTCTCTCTCTCTCTCTCTCTCTCTCTCTCTCTCTCTCTCTCTCTCTCTCTCTCTCTCTCTCCGTAGCCTCGCATCTGGCTGCTTGACACGGCTTTCTGGAGGAAGCTCAGAGACATCAAACTTTTGACTGGGGATCCACGCCGTCGAGACCTGACGAGGGAGGAAAAAGTGGGGAGTATCAGGGATGGAGGGGGAGAGCTGGGGAGAGATTTGGGGCGAAAGATGGGGTGGGGGGGGCGGGGGAGATTGGGTGGGAGGGATGCTGATCACCTTGAGTTCGGACCCTGTGTTGGAGGCTGGGATGATGGTGTGTTGGAGGATGGGGTGATGGTGTTGGAGGCTGGGAAGATGGTGTGTTGGAGGCTGGGTTGGAGGCTGGGAAGATGGTGTGTTGGAGGAGTGAATGATGGTGGTGATGATGGTGATGATGATGGGGGGGAGAGAGAGAGAGAGAGAGAGAGAGAGAGAGAGAGAGAGAGAGAGAGAGAATGAATGAATTTCATTCTCATTAACTTTGAATTTTTTTTCATCCTCTAAACATAACGGGGACAGGATGGCGACACACGATGAAAGTATACAAGCTATCCCATTTTCTCTCTCTCTCTCTCTCTCTCTCTCTCTCTCTCTCTCTCTCTCTCTCTCTCTCTCTCGTATTCGGTTCAACGCCTACCTTATCATCCGGTCAGGTGTAACATTCTACACCTGACAAACTTTTAATTAAGAAACTTGCCCAACTCTGGACAGAAAGCTTCCCCACTAGTGTTGCTTAACCAATTTTTGTACAAGTGATTCTAATTTGCTTATCTTAACTCGAGCCTGGGTTCATGATCGGCTGCGTCTTAATATTCTAATTAATATCCAGCATCTAATTAGCTCGACTCAGAGTGGGATCTTTAGAACAAGATGGTATTTTAAAAGCAAGAGATTTGAAACTCTTTCAGGATTATATATACATAACTCTTTTAAAAGGTGTCCTGGGGTTATATGATAATAACAATAGTGATATATATATACGTATATCCTAATAACTGATGTAAAGAGAATTTGAAACCCAGTGAAACAATACAGAACTGCTCATCACCGGAACAAATGTGCATATTATAATGTCCAAAAAAGAGGTAATTGAATAGCAAAAGTTAAATTCTTTTTTCACTAAACAATCTCAAGATGTAGCTATACAAGACAAGAAAGAACTATGAAGAATGTTTAAACTATCACTTTGTTACCAAAGTAATTATTCAGTAAACAAGATGAAATTTGTATATATAATCGTTACTTTTGACAATATAACGCATGTGTATAAAAAAGGAAAATGGTACGAATATAAATCATTGGAGTTTTAATATCAATTGCGTTATTTTAGTTGACGTTTTTTATGCATCGTAATTTGATTATTATTTCTTTTTTCAATGATAACGTTCGCGTTAATGTGCGAGATATATGGTGATGTGTGTAGGGAAACGACCTCGAATAACGACCTTGGAGTAAAGTAACCCGAGTAACGTAACCCGAGTAACGACCCCGAGTAACGACCCCGTAGTAACGTAACCAGAGTAACGACCCGGAATTCATACGACTTGTCTATCCATTGGCCATTGTTATGTGTCATTTGTTATCAGGGGAAAGTGAGGGAACACGAGAGGGAGAGGTAGGGAGAGTGGGAGAATGTAGAGAGAGAGTAAAATAAGAGAGCAGGAAGACTGTGATAATACAGGAGGGGAGAAGCTGGAGTGAGGAGAGAAAATAATGTTGAAGAAGAAACAATGTTTTATAAAAAAGAAATAATTTCCTGTTATCATCAAATCAGAAAAACTGAAATACTTCAGCACAGTTAACACAGCTGAGCTGTGTTGCCATGGCTATGTTAAGATCAACAGAGGTAGATGTTTATACATATCTATATGTGATTGTTTCCATATTGCTGGAAGATGGTAACGATGTGCTGGGAAATATACAAAAGACTTTAATGAAGTTTCAAACAGAATTAAGTTGATTATCATATGACTCACGAAGGAAATTAGATTCACATTTTTTCGAAACTCTAAAAATTGATAGCATGTATAAAAAAAAAAAATTTCCTCGGCATCAAAGGGATCTTGGAGGAGTTTGTAAAGCCAGCCTTGAGGAACATAGCCACTTTCATGAATATTGAACACGGTGTGTATAAGAGAATAAATAGATATCAATAGATTGTATAAAATGTAACACACACACATACAGTATTTTCCCCTACTATCACTGCTACCGCCACCATCTCTCTCACGAATCGTTCATAAGCATTTTTCAAACTTCAGTCACATTCTATTGTACTAAGCTGTGGTAGTAAGCTTTAGCACCAATGTTTGCCACAAGGTAGCTCAGCTTATCTGCCTCGAGTTCTGTGTAGGAAGACCATATGAACGGGAGTTTGTACCACCCTCGCTGGGAAGGACAAGAAACGGAGAGTCTTTGGACGTCTTGTGGAAGACTACATAATAAGTTACTCTGTTCCCAAGGAACCTTTACCGAGGATATAAGTTTAGCTGTTAAGATTCAAGAGCTCTTGAATGTGTTCTGAAGCCCTTGGGGATTTTCAGGAGTCCTAGATTATATTTAGGGAGTGTTTTCAGAGCCCTTAGGGAGATGCAAACCTCCCTAGGGAGTCTTAGAAGCCCTTTGGGAGTTAATGGAGCTCTTGGGTAGTCTTAGAAGCCCTGAAGGACTCTGCGAAGCTAAATCCTTGTTACTAATATTTTTAGCTATTTTCCAAGAAAATAGAATATTGCTGAAATTGATAATACAATCAGAAATAAATGGGAGGGATTACACTTGAAATTTGTCAAATGATTCATTTATTCGTCACAATTTGACTATCAAATGAGATCAAAATTAGTATATGACCAGGCTAAAGTTAATCCATTGATGGACCAGTTATTTGCAATAATATAAATAATTCAAATGATTTTTTTTGCATAAAACTTTCAACTTTATATGTTAATCAGCGTATTTGACATCTCAGACACATGGTGAGGATATGATCCAAAGCAAATCTTGAAATTTTTTTTAAGATTTTCTTTTACTATTTGAAAGTACATATAAACTAAACACGTTTGACCTGACCCTGGCGAACGAACATCTTGGAGAGGTCAAAGGAGGTCGAAGACTGTGATTCGTATTGTAGAAAAGATTAACAATGGAATTTCCAAATCCACAAAAAGAAAATTAACTTTCGTTTCCTTTTTTATCTCGCATATTCGTTTCATTCAGTATCTTTCATATATAAACTATATAGCACTTGCGAGACACTAGATACTCCATGCATAACTTTCCTAATAACGTCATCTCTTCTTATATGGATTAAAGCATTAAAAAAAACTCTGATTTGACCTCGACTTTATATCCCGGGCGGGGCTTCGAACTTGGGTTTCGAGTCGCGTGGTTTTATGTTTCACATCTCTGTAGGATGACGAATCCGAGTTGTTCTGGACCCAACAAGGTGGCTGCCTCACTGCTGACGCTTTTGACAGCCGGCCTGGCTGCCAGACGGCAAAGTGCGTTGTCTGATACCAACTTCCATCTTCATTAAAGCGAAAAGTATCAAAGAAAAGAGGCATTTTTTTCCTGTAGTTTCACATATGTATTTCTGGTATTACATGATTTTTCAAGACATCTCGTTACCATAGCTGACAAACTTCCTTAAATGATGATCAATTTCAGTTATCGTATGGAATGAGAAGTATATTCATGTAGTCTTTGTTTCTTTTTTTCTTTTCTATTGCAAAAAATTCATGGGTGTTATGGTTCAGTAATACCCAGGAATATTCTTCACCAGTGCACCTCGCTCCGCAGGTCTCTGTCAGTTAGATCTTTTCCAAATTAGTTCCCAAATGGAAAATGAAATGTTATTAGTCTTTCTATTACTCTGCATTAAGTATTAGCAAAGGTTTTTACCTCGAAATGTATCGTGAACCGGTAGAGTTCCCGAAGTGAATTTTGATTAATATTTCTGTCGAATTTATGGAGTTTCTAGAAAAAAAATGATAGGCACGGTATTATTTCTTTGGTTTCAGTAGAAAATATTACATATACAGCGTTCAGATTTTTCTAAGATCATCTTCAATATATCTTGTGTAACTCCTTGAACACGACGGTACGACCCTTGAACACGACTGTACGACCCTTGAACACGACGGTACGACCCTTGAACACGACAGTCCTGTCATCATACCCGAGGGTCGTAACTTCATAAGATGTACCAACGTAGTGAAGGGTCGTACCGTCATACGTAAGTGTAGTACCATCGTGTTAGAAAATCGTAGCGTCATGCACGAATGATGTACCGTCGTGTTCAAAGGTCGTATCATCGTGCTCGTAGGTTTTCAGTCGTGTTCAAGGGTCGTACCTTCGTGTTCAAGGGTCGTAACGTCGTGGTAATGCTTAGTACATGACCCATCATAACAATACAGTCACCAGTTAATGTCTACTGTACCAGATTAAATGATCGTTGATACACCATAACACAGAGGGCGAGACATTGCAAATATGCGCATCATCTAATTCTAATGTGAAAAACAAATAACAGAAACGTTTATTTGGAGTTGTAAATCTATTTTTTCCGGTGAATTTGCATAGTCTTTATTTATCTTTGTCAAGTATGGCCTTAAATCACCATACACAATATGATTTGTCATGAGTGAGAACTACGACAAATGATAAAATTCTCTCTCCCTGTGTGTGTGTGTATATATATATATATATATATATATATATATATATATATATATATATGTATGTATGTGAGAAATACTTAGAAAAGCAAATGGATTTGTATGTAGCATTTATGGATCTGGAGAAGGCATATGATAGAGTTGATAGAGATGCTCTGTGGAAGGTATTAAGAATATATGGTGTGGGAGGCAAGTTGTTAGAAGCAGTGAAAAGTTTTTATCGAGGATGTAAGGCATGTGTACGTGTAGGAAGAGAGGAAAGTGATTGGTTCTCAGTGAATGTAGGTTTGCGGCAGGGGTGTGTGATGTCTCCATGGTTGTTTAATTTGTTTATGGATGGGGTTGTTAGGGAGGTAAATGCAAGAGTCCTGGAAAGAGGGGCAAGTATGAAGTCTGTTGGGGATGAGAGAGCCTGGGAAGTGAGTCAGTTGTTGTTCGCTGATGATACAGCGCTGGTGGCTGATTCATGTGAGAAACTGCAGAAGCTGGTGACTGAGTTTGGTAAAGTGTGTGGAAGAAGAAAGTTAAGAGTAAATGTGAATAAGAGCAAGGTTATTAGGTACAGTAGGGTTGAGGGTCAAGTCAATTGGGAGGTAAGTTTGAATGGAGAAAAACTGGAGGAAGTGAAGTGTTTTAGATATCTGGGAGTGGATCTGTCAGCGGATGGAACCATGGAAGCGGAAGTGGATCATAGGGTGGGGGAGGGGGCGAAAATTTTGGGAGCCTTGAAAAATGTGTGGAAGTCGAGAACATTATCTCGGAAAGCAAAAATGGGTATGTTTGAAGGAATAGTGGTTCCAACAATGTTGTATGGTTGCGAGGCGTGGGCTATGGATAGAGTTGTGCGCAGGAGGATGGATGTGCTGGAAATGAGATGTTTGAGGACAATGTGTGGTGTGAGGTGGTTTGATCGAGTAAGTAACGTAAGGGTAAGAGAGATGTGTGGAAATAAAAAGAGCGTGGTTGAGAGAGCAGAAGAGAGTGTTTTGAAATGGTTTGGGCACATGGAGAGAATGAGTGAGGAAAGATTGACCAAGAGGATATATGTGTCGGAGGTGGAGGGAACGAGGAGAAAAGGGAGACCAAATTGGAGGTGGAAAGATGGAGTGAAAAAGATTTTGTGTGATCGGGGCCTGAACATGCAGGAGGGTGTAAGGAGGGCAAGGAATAGAGTGAATTGGAGCGATGTGGTATACAGGGGTTGACGTGCTGTCAGTGGAGTGAATCAAGGCATGTGAGGCGTCTGGGGTGGACCATGGAAAGCTGTGTAGGTATGTATACACGTGTGTGGACATGTGTATGTACATGTGTATGGGGGGGGGGGGGGTTGGGCCATTTCTTTCGTCTGTTTCCTTGCGCTACCTCGCAGACGCGGGAGACAGCGACAAAGTATAAAAAAAAAAAAAAAAAAAAAAAATATATATAATGTTTGATAAAGAACCTGATACATTATTGGATATTATGCAATAATAAAATCGAGTAGCCTAACGGAAATAAAGGTCAAGATAATGAAATTTTATGATAAAAAGTAATATGAAGCGACATTGTTTTCCATTAACAAAAAGAAATGAATTTGAGAGAGGAAGACCTAGGAGAATTTGTTTTTATGCATAAAAAAAACATAAAAGTCGACATGAATAACTTGTATTATATCACGAGAAAGTAAAAAAGATTCATGAATTGTTAAACATAATGTTAGGGATGAGCGAGTGTAAGATTATGGAGAAATTAATTATCAAGCGAAAAAAAAATAAGAAATAAAAGCAAACTGAATGTTTCAGAAAGAGAGAGAGAGATGGAAACAAAAAAGAAAGATTAGAAAAAAAGATAAATTTTGAGCAACTTAATTTTCACAAAGTTCACATTACCAGGCCCTGCCTGGCCCAGCCATCGGACAATACAGCCCAACATTTCACTTTGAATCTCGGTGATTCGCCTTGGTCCCTTTCAGAACCCGGTCACCATATTGGACGGGTCATGGCTTCTGTCAACAGGACTGCCTGCACCGTCCAAGGCTTCTGTCAACAGAACTGACCCGTCCAATTTGCTGCACTCTCGCCTTTAAGGCATTACACGCTGAGGGAGAAGCTTTTAATTCGTTAATATCTTTATCAAAACTTTATCATTTAATGATATGGTAACCATAACGATATAACGACGATAATAAACGACGAATAACTATAAATTAAATGCATATATATATTATATACATATAAAATGTGTGTGTTTGTATCATTAGCAGTCTATTATAGATAACGACCTCGTACCATAATAATGGTCCAGTGTTTATAGTTAAGTACCTTATACACTACATAACCCTTTCATCCGTTGACTCTGCTACCCAATCCTTTGCTAGTTCCTTAACCCTTTAGTATCTCTCAATTCCGCTCTTACGCTTGAGAAACTTGGGCAATATCCGCTGTGAGCTGCACCCATAACACCAGGCAAACGTATTGCCAATTAGGAGGTAAGTGTGTGTTAGGTTGCAAGACCTCGTTCATCATCAAGGGAATTTGCAGTTGGGGGAAGGTACACTGGACAAGGAGAGGTGGGAACATTTAGTCTTCCCCTACCAGTGTTGAAATATAGGGGTGGGGGATGGGTGTGTGGGGGGGTCTTTGGTTTAATGAAACCTTGTCCTGGGTCTAATGACTTCTCAGTACATTTCCGGTGGGGTAATTAACCAGGTTTTGCTGAGCTTAATGTTGTGGTGAAGACCTAAGATTGTATCGTATTATTTGACTAAGATGCTTTGATATTGCGCATTTTGGGGGGTCATTTCTTTCTGGGTTTCGCTTTTTAATCATTTGTTCTGTTACTTTCATCTTCAATCAGTAGAGAATTGTCCCATGTTTCTTGCAGAGATATATAAAGTTTTAAAGTTCAGGGGATCAGTGTAGAGGGGAGAGTTCAGGGTTACATTACAGACAATCTCAAGGGGTAAAGTTCTAAGTCACAGTATCGAGAGCAAAGGTCAGGACTTACCATATAAAGCAAAGTTCAGGGGCTCAGGATAAAGGTCAGGACTTACCATATAAAGCAAAGTTCAGGGGCTCAGGAAAAAGGGTACAGAGTTCAGGGACTCGCTGTAGAGTGTTAAGTTTAGGATCTCACGATCGATAGTTAAGTTCAGGGTCTTGATAAGACGTTAAGTTCAGGGTCTCGCTAGAGTAATATAGGAAAGTTCAAGATCTCAATATACGTCAGTAGAGTTCAGGGGCTCGAGTGGAGTCAAAGTTTCCCAGATCCTTTGTGTCGTCCGAAGACTTTGCTTCGTCCTCCTCCTTCCGGCCATGAGGCGAAATCATGACTTTTCTCATTCCAGATAATTATACATCTGGAGCACATGAAGACAGGCCATCTAATGGCACCCTATAGAGAAAATAAACAGCCTCTGAATGACAGAAAATTAATGAACAAGTGTAGAAATTAACCTAATGGTTCTGAATCATACGTTTATTATCCTCTAAATGCTTTTTCGCTGTCCTGCTTATCCCATGATCTGGAAACACGTTAAGAACACATGTTGGCAATAAACATACTCAAGTTCTATGCAACATGTACAAATATTTCTTTTGTTACAATATCATATGTTGCGTTATTCTCAACTATTGTTGCTTCTACGGTCAACTGGTTTGTAATCACTTTGCTCACTGTAATATTATATATATTGTGTATCGCTATAATATTCTTGTTGTAACCGACCCTTAATAGTTAAATCAAATATTTGACATTTCTAAGATTCTTTTTTATCAGCGGAAAACAACGTAATTTGAAAGCTAAAATTTGGAGCTAACATTTTAATTGTTGTATTTCTTCTGAGAAAATGATGAAGGTATAGGGATGTATAATGAATAAATTGTGGATGTTATTCATTAGTTCTTGTTTTCCGGATCATATTGGCCTGAAATGGTCGTGAGTCCCACCATAACAAAAGCTAGAATAAAAACTTGCTATTAAGGAGAAAGGAGGGTGATTATAATGCCAAGCAACCTTAAATGTTTTAATTCAATAAAATAACATATTATTGATGAATATACGTTAGGTAATATTAGATATTTGAATATTTAGGTCTTAAGAGATAGCGAAATGGATATCAATAGCATTTAATTGTTTGTGGAACAAGATGAAAGTTTAAACATTCTGCAACACTGGACGTATTTAGTGTATGTTTTTAAAGTTTATTCACAGATTGTGTTGGATTTTTCCTTCACTGAAATTAAGTCTAAAAGCATTTTCGTCCATAACTACAGCTACTGATGCATTCCATTTGCAGGAACAGAAATAAACAACGAAACTGTTATGTTACGGAACATTAAATCGCCAGTACAAATCCGCTTTGAGGAAAAGGGGATTACTACATACGAGACTAAAATCCCCCATAGGCAGGTCTGGGTATGAGTGTGCAACGGTGAACCAAATTCCTGGGGACACGCTTGGTCGAAGCTGTTCCGAACTCTGTCTCGACACGCACACAGAGAGAGAGAGAGAGAGAGAGAGAGAGAGAGAGAGAGAGAGAGAGACTTGCCTCGTCGGAGCTGTACTGTGCCCCCGCCGTCTCGACATATTCGGTACAGAGGCGCGAACCCCGGACTCTGCACGCTCAGCGTGACCCAGAACATTTTGTCTGTAAATGAGACAAAGAACTCGGTACAGCTTCGATTAGGAGCGAACTGGGATTTGGAAACTTTTTAGTTTTGCTGCAAGACTTTTGTCAGTGATGATACGTGCGAATCATTTCAACACAACCATCTTTTGTTTTCCATGAAAGATATGTATTAATGATAACGTGAAAAACAAGAGAGATCATGCATGGAAGCGCATATATCAACACGAAAATATGAAAACTGACTTTTAGATTAATTTCTGTGCCATCAGATGATAGTAAAAACGCATAGGATTAATCAGAAGGACAAGTGTGTCGATTTTTTTTATGAAAGGTCGAGTGGATCATCGGCCTTAAGTGTATAAAATGAATAGGCTTTCTGTATAATTTTTATTACAACATGACAGCGGTGTGGAAGCCAATCATGAACTGTGGCTCATCCACTCATGTGCAGCTGACCAGGAGCTCATGTGTTTATCCTTTGATACTTCTTCTTTTTTTTAGGTGTTACTTAAATTAGCGATATAGGTCTATGTTCTGGTTGATTTCGAAAATCTATCATTTTTTTTTTATGAACGGATTAATCTAGAGTTGATCAGTAGGCAGGCTAGTACAACTGGCGTGACATTTGGTACACTGAAGGAAGACCAGAATTAACAATTGCGTTGAGCATCTTACATTTGATGATCTTCTGTTGATGGTAGAGAGGTTTCATCTATCTTACATTACGATATATGATATACATATAATCCGTTTTATACCGTGAAGATGTGATAACCCCCATCGAAGACTGGATAGCACACTGGTGCCTCGTACGTAGATAAAAACGTTAATCATATGTCACACACACACACATGTATCACACGGGCAGCAAAAGCAATTGCAGATAGACTAGAGGAAGCCGAGTCAACAGCAAGAAGCCGCTAGTATAAAAGGAAGTGACAGAATATTATGTTTAAGACAGAAGCTAGCGTCCAACAGCCAGCTATCATACTTTGCTTATGTTCCCTCGCTCTCCCAGGCTTACTAACCGGACTTGTGCAGATTCTCTCGGTGTCCCCCAAGAGGTTGTCACATCTGTAAGGGATTACGTGGGATAATGTGGTTGGCAAGCCTGCTATCACCTCGCACTGTCAACAAACTTGTCCAGAGATGTAAGATCGCGCCAGAAAAAGTGACTTTGTCATTTTCACTTGTATCCATGAGGGTTTATAATCAACTATGTTACTCTTAAGTTGACGTAATGTGATTGAGAATTGGTATGTAAATGCACAGACACTTACGAATTATCATTCTTTAAAAGATTTTTGTTTGTAAATCTTCCATAAATTGACGGTCTCATTTCATTACTGAGGCAGCAGCAAATGTTCATTCCCTGAGCCTGACTGCGATGGAGGAGCCAGGATCATAAATTTCCCGCTAAAACTGAAGTTATCGTTGTGTTTGGACCAGACTAAGGGACGGAGGCGGAGTTTAGAAAGCTTGGCTGGGATATAGACTGGGATTGGTTCCTCAACATGAGGAGGTTGAAGCTAATAACTACAATTCAGTTGTGTCAACGAAGTGTATATATATATATATATATATATATATATATATATATATATATATATATATATATATATATAATATGATGCATGTGAACGAGCACTTTCATGGGAAAGCTATTGAAACTGTTCCATCTAGAGCTTCTGTAATTACCATAGTCTGGCCTCGTTCGCTTCCATCCTTCTGTATGAAAAAAAAAATATGAATACTTAAAATGAATACATGAATGAATGAATGAGAGAGAATGAATCTAAAGAGAATGAATGAGGAGCTGAATCAAAATAATCAATTCATAAACAAACTAATGAATTCTATATGCCAGTCAATAATGATTAATAAAGGATAAAGATGCACATTTGGCTTTTAACCACAGCACTGTGTGGAGTTCTATATAATGATTTCCAGTAATGAACCGAGTCAAACGATTTATATTTCACCATCGTTCCTCTTTTGAACATAACATGGTTCTGTGATCCCTTTAATGTGCCAGTATGGTCATGAGAAGTACTGTACAGAATGAGGTAGAATAATGCTCTCTTCCATGTCTACCGCGTGCGAAATTGTGTGAGCAAGTGTGCGAAAGTATGTGAACATTTGCGCGAAAGTGTGGGGAAAATGTGTGCCAAAGTGCTTGAATGTGTGTGTGCAAAAGTGCCTGAATGTTAGTGCCAAAGCTCTCATGCTTGCATGTATGTGAATATCAATGCATTTGTGTGTATATATATGTCACTGTAATGTAATAATGTGTGTGTGTGTGTGTGTGGTGGCGTTTATTTGTGAGTTTCAGTTAAGGTTTTTGTTTTTCAAATGCGCTTTTGTGCACCGTGCATGAACATATTAAAGTGCTTGCTTGTGTATGGATAAATCTAGGCCAGGGCATTTTGTGTGTGTGTGTGTGCGTGTGTGTGTCATAACTACACAGGCTGGCATACAGCAGCTACAACCAATTTCCTTGAGCATAGAAATTTTACTTATCCCCAAATTACCATCGTCCAGGGTAAATATCCAATATCAGGTTTCCTTTTTCCCTAATTCTCCTACAGATCTCTTAGGGTGATCAGTGTTCATCATGATGAACAAGTGGAGTAGCTCTCGCTCTTTCCTGTTCAGTCCTGTTGTTCACAGTCGTGCATTTCTTCCCGTTATTTTTGTTTGATGATGATCAGGTTCTGTTGGGAAATATAAACGTTATTGTCGACTTACAAAAAAAAAAAAAAAAAAATTTTGTCACCTCTAGTGGCTGGTGCTGCTGTTGCTAAGAATTCTGGCGATTATATTCAACTTTGCTCAAGAACTTTTGTTCTACGTGATTCTCAATGCATTTTTTTACACTGTTATAGCAGGCTTTTCCAATGTGAATACCGTGTTGGAAGTAGAGAATATGACATCTTCTCTATTGCTTGTACGTAGGCAATACTTGGCTCGAAGCATCAAAAGTTGGCTTCAGAATATTAATGGTTTCTAAGGTTTTTTTTTTTTTTGTAGAGATACACGACATCTTAAGGTCTGGAGAACAATGGAACGACCCTTGAGCATAGTGGTACGTGCGACCTATGGTGGCTGGACCTGTGACCTGGCCCTTAGGGGCTCACAATTGCAGAGATGTGGGGGAGAGAGAGGGTCTCTCTCTCTCTCTCTCTCTCTCTCTCTCTCTCTGGCCGCTGCTTCCACCACTGTGGGCTGAGATATACCACAGGACTGTAAGTGAGAGATCTACTTCCAATTATCCAGCCAAACAGAGGATGTCTCTGTCCCCGCTCGACCACAGACCAGAAACATCACATCTTTTCGGCCCAAATCCTGCCAAAACCTCCCACGACAAACATATAAGGTTACACATGAGAGCACATTGACACTGAACATCGACTTTACGGGTGTCAATCTTGGACGAAGCTAATGCCAAATGCATGACGTCAAAGATAAGCGATTGTATAACGTAAGAAAGAACTACATATATGTATGTGTTTATCACCCGGACAGCTGGCCTGAGAGAGGGATTTCCACAGGTGAACAAAAGCCTGGTCGTTATGTACGCCTTGAGAGCCAGAGGGGATTAAGTTGATCACGGCATAAGGCTGGTAGTGGGGTAACGCTAGTGTGTCACGACGGCTTTATGGTCTTTCCCTTTGGCCAGCCTGCTCCCTAGACTCGCTCGTCTTCTTTTTCTGTTTCTTATTTTTCTTCGTATTTTTTGTTTTTGTTTTGCCTATTTCAAAGATCGGGATGATCATAGGTTCCTGTAATCTTGTGTAGTCACAAGTCCCTGTCTGGTGTGCGTGGTACGAAAGATGATAATTCTGTATCTTTGATTTGGCAAATTTGGATAATTCTTGGAGAATATGATCAAATTATATAAGATAGAAATAAATGGTTATTGTTTTCATATAGTCAACTCATTGATATTACACACACACACACACATACACACTCGCTCACACCACACATATACAGGAACGGATATGTGACAGATAGCACATAAAGAAATACATGCAAAGTAAGTTGTATAACAAAGGAAAGTTGTCTTAATCCAAGGGCACATCATATATCCAGTTCGAGTGAATGAAACAAATTACATAATACAACAATAACTAAAAATGTTTATAGATTATAATGCTGCTCGGAGCATGATGATGTCAGGCAGTATATTATACTTGTAGACTAAAGTTTATTTTTGGTCCTTCCCAAAAATTTTAATGCCTTCATTAGCATTATATATCGGGGTAATTAGCTGGCTCATTTTGCAGCGATATACAAAACATGTGATGAAGAATATTGAGGAGATAATTGCATCCTTCATTAATGTGGGTATACACACACACACACACACAATCAAACACATACATATATGATATATGTATGTATATAGGGGTTCGAACCGTTGATTTCTCGCTATTTTTTTGTTTTATCGTATTTATATCAACGTCTTCTCTCTCTCTCTCTCTCTCTCTCTCTCTCTCTCTCTCTCTCTCTCTCTCTCTCTCTCTCTCTCTCATCCTATCTGTGGGCTCAGACAACATCCAGGACTTGTCGTACAGTGTGAGAAGTTGTCGTCAGACGAGGTGTCTCGTGAGGACGAGAACCTTCTCTATGACAACACTTGCTCCTGCTGATTTTCCTCTTCCACTTGTAACTCAAAAGTTTCGTCTTCCTTCTGTCTTCTTCTTTCGTCTTCTTGTGTGGTCTTCTCCGTCCTTGTTTCATCTCCTTTCTTTGTCCTTCTTTATCTTCTCTCACCAAAGGGATTTTGGGCTGGCTGTAAAGGCTAAGAGAGTATCGCATGAATTCATTTATCCTCTTATTGTTGCGAGACTCTGAAATGAATGGAACGTACGAGAGCTGATTCTCAAAGTCTCCCACAAGAGTTTAATGTAATTGTGAGATGGTCTGAGCAAAAATCTAGGTAGCTCGTTAACACTAGATATTGTCTAGTCTTTAATAACCTAGAAACTGTAAGAAAATATGTAAAAACAAATTGATTAATATATATATATATATATATATATATATATATATATATATATATATATATATATATATAATATATATATGTATATATCATTCAAATATTGAAAATGTTATTTCCAGGTGGCAGAATAGATATAGGAAGGAAAATAAAACTGAAACATAATACGTGGAAGCAATACTCGTCAGCATGGCCAGCATGTTAAAAATTCAGGACAGTATTGTACAATATTGAAGTCATCTATTTTTCAATGTACAGTTTTGCCATTCAGAGAGAAATAAAGAAACCATGTAGCCTTGATCACTGCCTGACGTAAGTGCAACAAGAAATGAAAAGCTGAGGGAGTGAGCTTCAATATCCCTGACTGAGGAAGGATTTTAGAATATTCAGCATCAATAATTCACGATGCTGATGAGAACACGCCAATCTTTTTTTCTTTTCATCAAGTTCATCCAAGATAAATAAGTAAATCAACACGAAAATTATTTGAAGCAATTTGTCGGTAACTATGGTAATCCTAGCGCGTCGTGAGCACAGGTTTACACTGGAGATGAGGAATTATGTTAAGGTTGTTTACATCACCAGAGAAGGTCATGCTTGTTTGTAAGATGTTGTATATTAAACCCATGACCCCTTACATGAGACTCCTGCAGGGTTGAGGCTGCGTTCCAATCAGAAGCAGGGAAATGACGGATCCCTTATTGTGACAAGTTCTTCGATAAGATAGATCTCTTTTGTCAACTTGGCGATGATGTAGTTTCGCTTGAAGGAGTCTTTTCACTCGCGGCTTAAGCAGGAGAAGTCCGGTAACACCAATATCATATGCATATGGCGGACTCCATGGAGAAGCTTTATGCTGGTGTCTCGGTTCGCGAGCGTGTGTGATAGAAAGAAAATAGAGAGTAATGTGAACAATGGTAAGATTACGTGGTACAGCACGGGCTTGTCTGAGCGAGAGTTTGAATGAAGAGAACCTGAAGGAAGCGGAATGGTTTAGATACCTTGGGTCAGACATGGCAGCAGATGGAACCAAGGCAGCTGAGGAGAACCATAGGATGGGTTAAGATCCTGGATGCAGTGCAGAGTGTGTCGGAAAGATGACGATGTGCGAGGGAGTGAAAACTGGAATGTTTCATGCGGATCTTGGAAGTCCAAATGCAAAAGAATGGAAGAAAGTGAGGGTGATGGACATGATACGTCTTGGGACGACATATGGATCGTGAGGGTTGATCGTGTAAGGAATATTAGTGTAAAGAAGAGGGTGTGGCTGTAAGCTTGTGACTGAGAGAGCTGAACTGGGTGTGTTGATATGAGGATGAGCGAGGAGAAACTGACGAAGAGGATGCATGTCTCTGTGTTGGAGAGATCATGGAGATGTAGAAGACATAGATGTAGACGAAACGACAAACTGAAGCCCAGTTCGACTTTATCTGGGTCTGAACATGGAGTGTGAGAGGCGTGCTTGGAAAAGAGGTAATTGGAGCGATATGGTATACAAGATGTATTGTACACAAGACAGAAGCATAGATGTTTCGTACACAATAGTTATGTAAAGGTCAAGAAATCTCTCGATGACAATCAGCAGCAGCAGCTCTTGTCATGTTTATTCTGCTTCTGCTGGCGATGAGGGAGGGAGACCAACCTTCTCCTCTCTGCCCTCGACAGATGATGAGCAACTTGCAGCCGTGCGGCCTAGGAAGTGGCAGATGTAAAGTGTACATGACCCACCTACATGCAGGTCTGACCGAGTCTTGCCTGTGTGATAACCAAATCATGAATATTCCATCTGCCTCTCCGGCATTCCTTGTTAATCAAAACGAAAAATCAAAACTTAGATTTAGTTTCTGGACTACGATCAGAAAAAAGTCATAAGGGAGAAGATATGACAAAGGTGATATATATATATATATATATATATATATATATATATATATACCTTTTTTGCAGCTCATTATGGTCATGGGAAGGTGATAGGGACAGTAACCCACGCATTTATTGGCATTAATCTTGTTCTTCTTCCTCCTCTTCTTCTTCTTCTCCTTCGTGGATCGAACAGGGAGGAGCTGAGGTGGCTCCGGCACCCGAATTCCAACTCCGTCATTATTTCCAATCGTCGGGAGAGGCGAACACCAGGGTAATCGAAGTGAGCGAAGATCTATTGGACTGAATATTTTTCACGCTCAAGGGATCGCTAGATTTTGGAGAAGACTGGACCAGATGGCTTGGGGGTGGGGTGGGGGGGATAAGGTGGCTGACCTTGACCCAGTTGGAGATGAGGTCAACACTTGGGTCACCCGTAATGCTTCATATATTTGCTTTCTGTCACCGCCTTCGCGAAAGCATCAAATTGTACGGTAACCTAACAGGGGCGTATCTAGGGAAAATAGTGCTTATGGCAAGCACTGAAATAGCGCCCCTAGCTTGATTAAAAGTGTACATACCATGGATGTATGTAGAAATATGTACAGTGTAATTATAAACTGTTGAAAAGTTAGACCAAACTTAGATTTATATAAACTCTTAAAGACAAAGTCAAAGACTTACTTGATCAAAATTGTAATGTAGAAGCGGTAATGCAACTGATAGTAGCCAAATATGACTATAGTTGAAGAGTAGACGAGTTTCTTTTTTATCTCACAAAACCAAACCGTCACAATGTCAATCTGGTAACATAGGTCAAAAAACAAAGCTGTTGAGTGGCGCCCAGGGCAGGCACCTGCCCTACCTGCCATACCCTAGATACACCACTGAACTACAATGATGCTTTGAAAATCCCTTACATTGTGGAGTTCGAGACACTTGCAGTCTTTTGATGAAGTTACGAGAATAACTAGAAATATTCTCAACTGATAAGTAGTAAAAAAAAGTATATTAAGGAGAAGCAACTATATCAAGGAGGGATTCATAAAATGGTCTTGGGAATGCTTTATACATGTGGAAATTTATTGAAATCTGGCGAGAGTAGATTTTTTTCCACACATCCACGTGGGAAATTGCTTGCCCAAGCAATAGCCATCTAATATTCGATATATATATATATATATATATATATATATATATATATATATATATATATATATATATACATATTATATATATCTAATGCAGAATCGCCATGATAACAAAAGCTTTGATTTACCTGTGATACAAAGCAATATTCCATTTCAATAACACGTACCTCGACCGTACCTGAGTTATATGTTCAAATATTTTTCATTCATTTGGATCCTCGCATCTTTACAAGCTCGCCAAGAAATTGTGTTATTTGCCTGGTAAGAGGAGAAACGCCAGCCATCGTCTCTCTTTATTCGAATTTATTTGAAGTGAACTGCCTCGATATTTGCAAAGTTTCCAGTTTATTCCTGAGTTTCCAGTGTGTAACTGCTGTTCAGAGGGCAACAGGAATTCTCCTCATCGCAGATCCTTATGATATCAAATATATATGTATATATATATATATATATATATATATATATATATATATATATATATATATATATATATATATATATGTATGTATATCATAATCTTTGATATGTAATGTTCTTTACCCTATTCTTTACCCCAAACTTTGTCTATAGATCAGAATTTCTGTGTCACAGTTGGTCATGTTTGATTACAGATCTGAGTTTCCTTTCGTTTTGTTATAATGATATTGAAATATGTACTATGATGTGTCCACACAGGCAAGATATGTGTTTGTAAATCTCACTGAAAATTGATGATGTTCTGTGTTTTCGTATCAATGTTTGTTTACAATATACATAGCTTGATATGCAGTAGGATACCATACATCCATTTTCAGTGGTTATCATTTTTCTTTGATATCAGTATAATCGTCTAGTGATAACAGGATTATGTGGGTTTCCATGGCTGGCCATGTAGATGGAACTTCTTGCTCTGCAGAATAACATTATGGGGATAAGACTGGGGTCTTGGGAGAAGTTTCTGCCCACCTTTAATGATCAGACAAATCTGAAAAAGTTCCTGTAATGTAATTACCCAACCCTTTCACTCGTTGCCATATAGCTTCGTTCGACCCACAGTCTTTCACTCGGACGTTTGCCACCTCCGTCCCTCACAGCCCTCCTGATTGATTCACTCCTCCGTAATGACATATGCTAATGAGGCTAATAAACAGGTGCTGACGGAGCGTCTTTGATTGGATTCTTTGAGAGGCCACAATAAGAACTGTCGACAGTCGCACTTGCTGACGTTCTTCGCTGCCTCCGCCAGATCTTCTTGGCCGAGACTCTTGCTAACTTCGCCTCGCCAGACTCTCTTAGCGAACCCTCTGCTAACTTTAGCCCTTCTGGCACCAAAACACATAATAACTGTGAATAATGAACGCCGCCTAATGGTACATCCTGACCTACAATCTGATTTTTTCCCTGTTTCAGACAACAAAACAAATGTATCACGAGAGTTTTAAAGTCTGCGATGCTTCCTTCTTTATTCTTCTTCTTGTTCGTGTTCGTGTTGGTCTGTTTTAACCCCTTTTCCTCCAGGTTTATGGCTACGGACTTTGTGTAATCGTCATATAACTTGTTGGGGAGGAGCCTGGGTGCGCTGGAGGCATCTTCTTCCTGTGCGCTTCCATGTGGTTTATCTATTGTTACACAGAACTGCGGAGGATCAGGTTTAACCTGGCGATCTTCGGCTCTCCTGTCTCTGTGGTATGAGCGGCAACAGGATTGGAAGAAAGCTCTTCAGAAATTTGATTCTTTGAGCATGATGGGTCGTTACTTGAGCATGATGGGTCGTCACTTGAGCATGATGGTGCGTCACTTGAGCATGATGATGCGTCACTTGAGCATGATGGGTCGTTACTTGAGCATGATGGGTCGTCGCTTGAGCATGATGGTGCGTCACTTGAGCATGATGGTGCGTCACTTGAGCATGATGATGCGTCACTTGAGCATGATGGTGCGTCACTTGAGCATGATGGTGCGTCACTTGAGCATGATGATACGTTCCTTGAGCATGATGGTGCGTCACTTGAGCATGATGGTGCGTCACTTGAGCATGATGATACGTTCCTTGAGCATGATGGTGCGTCACTTGAGCATGATGGTGCGTCACTTGAGCATGACGGTGCGTCACTTGAGCATGATGGTGCGATCCCTGGGTACGACCCTAGAGCACGACTGTATGATCCTCGAGTGTGATGACTTGGCCTTTGACTTGTCCTCTCAGAATCCGGTCAAAGGTCACGCACGTGTCCATGTCATCGTCTTCCCTCATATCATGGAGGTCATACTTTTACGTGGCAGCAGTAGACTCTGTGCTTCATAACATTCACAAACGAATAATAACACATTTCTATTTATCTTTTTCCAAAACAGATTTCGTATCTCTGCCTCTAATATCTTTTTTCGTTCATTAAAGTTCACTATTGAGCGACATTCTGCCGGGGATTTTCGAGTAGATAATATACCAGAATATACGTGTGATTTCATGTATGGCGTCGGGTGACAACTATAAACCTTAACCTCTAACGACACAGAGGTTGTTAGTGGTTTGTGGCTCATTAATGGATGATGGGAAAGAGTAATTGACATAACTAAAACACACACACACATATACAGAAGCAAATAAACAAACAATTTTGAATCCCTATTCCTCCACACAATATTTTTATCAGTAAATCATTAGTGCACCAGGGCAGCTATGGACCACACGATCAAGTAATTATATATATATATATATATATATATATATATATATATATATATATATATATATATATATATATATATATATATGTAGAGGCACAAAACTTACAAAGGGGATGAGAGTGTTTTTTAACGAAGGTAATAGCAACTTCTAACGAAGATAACAGCGTCTTATAACGAGCAAAAAAACTCATAACGAAGCTTTAATTCGTAAGAGAGCCAGGACGTGTCGCCAATCTTGCAAATGAAGAGATTTAAACCTCTTGAAGATGTTCAGGATAAGAAGCAATAAACCAACATCCGGGAGCACTTTAGTTAATGACACTAGGAATGTTTGGTGATTACGAG
Organism: Panulirus ornatus; assembly: GCF_036320965.1. Taxonomy (NCBI): domain Eukaryota; kingdom Metazoa; phylum Arthropoda; class Malacostraca; order Decapoda; family Palinuridae; genus Panulirus; species Panulirus ornatus. Next base: position 1,656,436 of record NC_092270.1, read on the forward strand.
GAATTAAAAGGAAAGAAAACTTTAAAGTAATTGTATTTTTGTCCTAGGTTTTAACAGGGATTCATGAAAGCATGATCCCCCCCCCCCACATTCCGTTTATTGAGAGAAAACGGGAAATTTAGATTTGTCTACGGTCTTATTTCACTGCTCGGTTCAGTTTTCACCGAATTTCACCGGAAGGTTCACTTGCCACTGGCTGTGGACAAGAGTCGTGATCATCTCCCACTACACTGTTCATTCTGATGAGATCAATTGACCATTCCTCATAGCCAGGTGGAAAAGACCTTTTCTTGCCCTTACTCAAGGTGAATGATTCGTATAATTACCGGTAAATGTCTCTCTCTCTCTCTCTCTCTCTCTCTCTCTCTCTCTCTCTCTCGTTGGTAGGTTGTTTAGGCTTTAGGCCAATCCACTGCTAGAGTCATTAAGGCCATCAATTTCAATCTACATCTAATAACCATAATTGTTCAACACCTTCATCAGGTGTCGAGGAAAATTCCAAGACCACATACACCATATATGTTGGTATGAGACTATTAGATCCTTGAACTATATCAGTAAATATCTTGAACAAGATAATGATAATCATGTGTTGACGATGAGCTGGATAAAGCCATTTAGTTTACTTAATTATAACCAAGTGAGGTAGTTTGTGATATAACGTTTTCTGTATCTTTTTTTATAAGGTAGTATAATTCATCTCTGCATTGTTTTCCCTCTGGTGGTGACTGGTTTAGGATACATGTGTCAGCATAATGGGGATAAATGATACACTACATCAACCAGAGATGTTTGTGATGGTCGCCAGTACATTAACGTTAATTGTAATGTTAAAGATCTTCGTCGTTTTCAATATTTAACATAAGTGAACGGATGAGCGTTCATAGTTTTCAATATATGAGTTAACCAGCGGTTTATACACGCCTATGTAGTCATTTGCATATGTTATGATGCAGGTTTTCATTATAGTTTCTAACATGCAGAAAAGAATATCAATATCAAATGAATGGGGTAAAGTATATTAGGTTGAAGTTCTCTCTTAATTTTACAGGCGAACTACACAATACTGATGTTATAGAACACACATAACTGTTCCTTCCTACACAACAACACAACGTTAAAAAAATTCATATCTTTACGTCATGTCATCATTTGTCTGAGCGGATGAATGTATTGTGAATATAATGATTCAGATGATAACATTCTCCTGAGCGCGTGTTTGTGAAGCAGTCATAACGTTCCATTTAACGTCTGGCAACTTTGTTTCAGCAGGTAAGCTGAAGAAGTTGTCTTCAGTGACGGGCGAGTGTATAACAAGGCTGAAACAAAGTTCATCAGGACACTGGTATTCAAATACGCTCCAACGACTTTCGGATTGACTTTTCTCCTCTCGTTCCTGCTCATATTCTACTTGGATTTTGTCAAAACTTCTCAGTTTAAATGTACAATCGAGGAAGAAGTTCAAAGGCACGTCTTGAAGCCCCCCAGACGTTCCGAAGCACGTTTGGTCGAAGCTTCACCGAACCCTCTTGCTCTAGCTGCCGAGACAGAGGGTTCGGTACAGCTTCGACCGAGTGGAACTCTCATCATCTTGAAATAAGGAAAGCTTTCACAAATATAGAAAAGATTGTATAGAATATTGAACTGCAATAATTTGGTGTATACATATATATGTGTGTGTGTGTGTGTGTGTAACATATACACACGAAATAAGGAGTAAGTGAAGATAATCTTTAGTGAAAAAACATGGGTTGTGATATTGATAACATTTCTAACCTATGATTCAATTGATGATCATTTCCGTGTGTTGACCCTGGGCAGATATTTCTCAGGTACACAGACAATCTGGTGAAGGTCACGTGACTTTTTTTTTTATTCGTAGATTAAAAAGTAATTGCTGAGAAAAGTATTGTAATGTAATTACTCGCAGTGGAAGTAATACTGGAATTCCTTCTACCTGCAAAGTATACAAGTCATTCTGTTGGTCATCATCGTTACTATTATAGAAGATGTCATTTTTCTTCCCCAGGATCAACGGTCCGTGTTGGTAGTATTCACTTAGCGTTGTTTCCTCAAACCAAATCATTGATCGTTCATGATGAATGAGAATTATCATTTAGTGTTTTCAGTTTGAATAATTATGCAGCTTTGGTAATTGTTTTGTTTGCTGAAAGCAGAAATGCATATGCAACGTATTTATATATTTTTGCATACAGATACTGTATATATTCAAGTCTGGGATTGGTGTTATTGTTGTCTGTTACATAGATGAAGTGCAGTGAGGGCCACAGACTGACGGGAGTGAGGTACAGAAGCATAGGTGAACCAATGACCACAGACTAACGTGAGTGAGGCATAGAGGTGCAGGTGCTGTGATGACCAGAGACATGAGTGAGGCTCAGACATATAGGTGGCAAAGAAATGACTATTAATGAGACTAGTAAAACATAGAGATGAATTGCAATGATGACCAGAGATTGACATGAATGAGGCACAGACGAGCAGATGAAGTGAGGCGATGAATGGAAATTGATATGAAAGCTTGATGTGAAATTTAATCCTCAACCATTTATATAACTCGTTGTTCTAATATTTGATTAGTCTCTCTAGTTCTTTATCTTCAATTCTTCCTTCAGTTCTCCATCTTCATCACATTCTCATTATGTATGTCTATCTGTCTGTTGGTCCTTCCATGTCTGTGTATCTGTAAAGGTTCGACTTCCTCTTTCGAGAGGAAGTTAACTCCGTCTAAATTGCTGTGATATAACATCATTATCCTACGTAAATAAGATACAACTGTATTCTCAAGTCTATTTTATATCTGAAACACAGTATATCGATTCATTCTTAATGGGACTCGGGAAGAGAGAAAGACGATATCTTTCATTCTCTTTCCCTTTTCACAGATCACCTTTTTCAGTTCTCGATTAAAATAAACTTTAAAGTTTAAGAGTTTATGAATATTCAGCAAGTTCCCTCTCTCAGAGGGGCTCCTCAGGTTTATCATCATTCCATCTTACTCAAATACATTTTGTTTGTTGTATCTACATCGGATAATGGCTTTATTTTCTAATTTTTTCAACTGCGCCACATTTCCTATCTACATCTCTACTCATACAGTTATAAATGATTCCTTAACTACTAACTCGATAAGAGACAAAAGATAAAGACGAAAAGGAAAGGGAATCCAAGATGGTTCAGGTCTGGTTACAGTAGGGAGGAACTTATAATTGCGTCATTGTCTCTGTTATGAGCATAGACATCTTAGGAAGACTGAGGACAAACGTTCTATGTATATATCAGATACTTCCTTCCATGATGTCTTTTTAGCCAATATTAAGAGAGTTAGATGACTATGTACAGATTCTTTCCCCGTAAGGCGTCGCCTTGTTTGTCGCGAAGTCTGGCTACATAGTTAGAATATCTGCAGGAACCAACAGTTAGCTAGACGGATGCTGTCTTAATATTTCTTTGGGTGTGGCAAGTGGAGTACCACAGGGATCAGTCTTGAAGCCGCTTCTCTTCCTCAGGTCTTGATGTATATTAATGACACTGGTTATGGATGATTTTGTATGATATCAAAATAATCCTAGATATTATTAAGCTGGGAAGTGAAGCTGCAACAGATGTTGAACGTCTTCAGTTGCAAATTTTTTTTGTACCAGCCACACCTACAAATACCATGTGTGTGCAGCAACCAACAGTTGGCAACACACACACTATATCGCTGGCAGTAAACAAGGCTACCCAGCGTGCAACAAGCAAAGGTCAACACTGAAATTCTAATCCTAAAACCTTATCATGTCCAGAATACGAAAGGTACCCTTCTTGTATTCATGAAGGCTCTCCCACCGGCGAGGATGTGTGGAGAGAGAGAGAGAGAGAGAGAGAGAGAGAGAGAGAGAGAGAGAGAGAGAGAGACAATGAAAATATTCATTTGGTATAAATGAAAACAAGACTTTATTCCGTTATTCTGAAGATGGGTAGACACCATGGAGTTGTGAACGGTCAAGAACAATGAGAGGAACTGATAACGTAAATGTTAAACAGGATTATTTCCCACGAACGTTTAATCTGCAAGTGAGACAGATTAAAAAAGAAATGATTTACGGTGAAAATGTTTTTGATTGTATTAATGATACAAACAAGAGGATAAGAAGTGATTTGCGTTCATTAATAACCTTTACTATGAGAACATAATATGGTTCGTAGCCATATAGAAGTCATATGATCATATGAAACATTCAAACGTTTTAATCTGAGGAATTCATCTCTACAAGAATCGTGTTACAGAAAGATAGAAAGCTGGCGGCTAAGATCCAGGCTTCACCACCCATGTGAATCATGGTAACATTGTAACATGTGGTCAGAAATTGTAATGTACACATATTTCCCCTGAGGCCGTCCCACAGCAGCCAATAGCCAAGCTCAGACGTGATGCATCAGACAGACCCGCAAGTGTATGGCTATATATATATATATATATATATATATATTTTTTTTTTTTTTTTTTTTTTTTTTTTTTTTTTTTTTTAATACTTTGTCGCTGTCTCCCGCGTTTGCGAGGTAGCGCAAGGAAACAGACGAAAGAAATGGCCCAACCCCCCCCCATACACATGTACATACACACGTCCACACACGCAAATATACATACCTACACAGCTTTCCATGGTTTACCCCAGACGCTTCACATGCCTTGATTCACTCCACTGACAGCACGTCAACCCCTGTATACCACATCGCTCCAATTCACTCTATTCCTTGCCCTCCTTTCACCCTCCTGCATGTTCAGGCCCCGATCACACAAAATCTTTTTCACTCCATCTTTCCACCTCCAATTTGGTCTCCCTCTTCTCCTCGTTCCCTCCACCTCCGACACATATATCCTCTTGGTCAATCTTTCCTCACTCATTCTCTCCATGTGCCCAAACCATTTCAAAACACCCTCTTCTGCTCTCTCAACCACGCTCTTTTTATTTCCACACATCTCTCTTACCCTTACGTTACTTACTCGATCAAACCACCTCACACCACACATTGTCCTCAAACATCTCATTTCCAGCACATCCATCCTCCTGCGCACAACTCTATCCATAGCCCACGCCTCGCAACCATACAACATTGTTGGAACCACTATTCCTTCAAACATACCCATTTTTGCTTTCCGAGATAATGTTCTCGACTTCCACACATTTTTCAAGGCTCCCAAAATTTTCGCCCCCTCCCCCACCCTATGATCCACTTCCGCTTCCATGGTTCCATCCGCTGACAGATCCACTCCCAGATATCTAAAACACTTCACTTCCTCCAGTTTTTCTCCATTCAAACTCACCTCCCAATTGACTTGACCCTCAACCCTACTGTACCTAATAACCTTGCTCTTATTCACATTTACTCTTAACTTTCTTCTTCCACACACTTTACCAAACTCAGTCACCAGCTTCTGCAGTTTCTCACATGAATCAGCCACCATGTATGACTCATGGTGAGGTGCCTGAGGATTGGCGGAATGCGTGCATAGTGCCATTGTACAAAGGCAAAGGGGATAAGAGTGAGTGCTCAAATTACAGAGGTATAAGTTTGTTGAGTATTCCTGGTAAATTATATGGGAGGGTATTGATTGAGAGGGTGAAGGCATGTACAGAGCATCAGATTGGGGAAGAGCAGTGCGGTTTCAGAAGTGGTAGAGGATGTGTGGATCAGGTGTTTGCTTTGAAGAATGTATGTGAGAAATACTTAGAAAAGCAAATGGATTTGTATGTAGCATTTATGGATCTGGAGAAGGCATATGATAGAGTTGATAGAGATGCTCTGTGGAAGGTATTAAGAATATATGGTGTGGGAGGCAAGTTGTTAGAAGCAGTGAAAAGTTTTTATCGAGGATGTAAGGCATGTGTACGTGTAGGAAGAGAGGAAAGTGATTGGTTCTCAGTGAATGTAGGTTTGCGGCAGGGGTGTGTGATGTCTCCATGGTTGTTTAATTTGTTTATGGATGGGGTTGTTAGGGAGGTAAATGCAAGAGTCCTGGAAAGAGGGGCAAGTATGAAGTCTGTTGGGGATGAGAGAGCTTGGGAAGTGATATATATATATATATATATATTATCCCTGGGGATAGGGGAGAAAGAATACTTCCCACGTATTCCCTGCGTGTCATAGAAGGCGACTAAAAGGGGAGGGAGCGGGGGGCTGGAAATCCTCCCCTCTCGTTTTTTTTAAATTTTCCAGAAGAAGGAACAGAGAATTGGGCCAGGTGAGGGTAGTCCCTCAAAGGCCCAGTCCTCTGTTCTTAACGCTACCTCGCTAATGCGGGAAATGGCGAATAGTTTGAAAGAAAGAAAAGATATATATATTCCTATGAGTCCACGGGGAAAATGAAACACGAAAAGTTCCCAAGTGCACTTTCGTGTAATAATCACATCATCAGGGGAGACACAAGAGAGAAATGTAAAAGTCAGTTGATATATATATATATATATATATATATATATATATATATATATATATATATATATATATATATATATATATATTGTGATAAACTAAGAGGCTTATCATTCATTAATATCTTGAGGTCTTCCAGTAAGGACCTCCTCAAACACTTTGAGAATATCAATACCAATTATGATTCTTTCCTCCTCCTCTCAGCTTAATTACTTGCTCACCAAATTTCCAAAGATTTTTGTGGATGATATTGAGTTACCTTTGCTATTTCCAAAGCTTCTGACGGTAATCCTGACTTACCTTAATCAGCTTCAAAGCTTTTGGAAGATAATCTTGAGTTATCTTTGAGTCAAATCAGTTTTTGAAGATGTTATTACAGAGTTCAATCTCTGTTTCATTTTTACCCAGAATGATTACTGTTCTTCAATAACCGAACGTTGAGTAAAGACACATTTGATATACCGGTCATGATTTTCCTACCGTAAGGTAAATCAAATACTTGTGAAATATTGCTCTTCAGAAATAACTCGTAGTATTTGCAAGACGTTCCTTGCTGTGTGTGTGTGTGTGTGTGTGTGTGTGTGTGTGTGTGACCTTGCTGACAAGGATGAGGATTTCTAACGCTGAAAATTATATGTATGTGATTTTTGGCTAAGATCATAGCACCTTTCGCACAGCTATAATCCTAATTGACCACTTTAAATGATTATATGCATATTCAAAGACGCCTTGAAAGTGTTATAACGAGGTGATACATGCTAATCTTATATCCTAATAAAAAGGCCAAATAGTTAATGAGATATGATCTTTATCCATGTTATGTTTTGTTAGTAATTTTGATCATAACTACGTCTCATTACATACAGCAGCAGTCTACTCTTTCCAATACACTAATGGATGTGAGGAAAGAGTTAGGATGGGAAGGTCAAACTTCTCCTCAATAGTTACTTTCAAGATAAAAGTTTTTCTGACTGTACACTGAAAACATTACGAGAAATTACTAGTGTTGTCTAAGTTTCTATACAGAGGTAATCAATGCTGTAGCTTAGTAGATATATATAGAAAAGGGACTTCGTTTTCTGATTGTAACCAAATTCAGCTTACGTACTGTTTTCTTTAAGTGGTGTAGATTATGATGAAAGTGAAGTTCTGAAATGGTTATGGAATCAATTATGTAATTAAACGATAACATAGAAATTGTCTCGGGTCATCAGTATCTTCGTCTCTAATTTGTAAATACGATGTGACAGAAGACTTTAATATCTAACATTTTCCATTTTGGTCTTGGAAGCAAGGAGACGCGAGATCCTCCCCTCCTGTATATTCAAAGTTCAAAACGTAAGGACAGAAGAATTAACTAAGCGAATATTTTCCCTCGAAAGTTAAGTCGCCTGTTCCTAGCGCTACCACGCGTTCAAGCCAAAATTCCCTAGGAAGAAAATTTGTTTTAATAATAGAAAACTTAAAATTATTCGCCATAGGATCATATAGGACTCATGGTGAAGGACATGGGAGAGAATGCGTGGGAGGGAAGGAGTGAAAGTGGGGTAGAGAATCGTAATATATATATATATATATATATATATATATATATATATATATATATACATATGATATACATATATATGTATCCAATACATATATCTATATAAGTATACAAAGCCAACGATTGAAAATATAAAACCTTTCAAATATCTGCATAAAAATCCCCTATTTGCCTATTCGCAGCAACGCTCGCTAAATCCACGAAAAATCACTGGTGAAATTTTAAGCTATTTAGTGGATTGGCTTTAACGTTGGTCAGGATCAAAGCCAGCGGGTAACCCGCGGCGCATTAGCCTGATTGCTGGTCCCCCACTGATTCCTCGCTCAGCAAATGTGTCCTCTGGCTATGAACAGCTCCAGACACATTGAACGTGCCATACCTTCCCATGTATTGTGTGTACAGTGGTAAAGGTATCCTCCTATCTTATATGATACTGAATTGTCTCTCCTACCGTAGTGGGCTATGAGGAACACACGAAGAAATGCCTCTCCTGCTCCCATGCACAGTGTGGCTGTCATGCATGATGCATCGACACCACAGCCCCACCCTCCACACTGAAGCCCCACACACCACTTAATGTCCCACTTTCACCGCATTATCTGCCTTGGTGCAGACTGCTGAAAGCACGTCTCCCCCCGTATACCTCAATGATGTAATTTACCCTATCCACTACAATCCTAACACCTTTCTGGATATTCATACCTCACAAAGCCTCCTTCACTCCATCCTGCCAAATCCTTCAAGGATTCTTCCCTCCTCCTTCTCCCTCGTCTACGAACACGTACATCTCCCTTGTTAGCTTTTCCTCGACCATCCATATGCTCGAGCCTCATCTGCACACACTGGTCATCTCAGTCAGGCTGCTCTTTCTACTACACTACCACACGTCTACTCTACCACACTACCACACGTCTACTCTACCACACGTCTACTCTACCACACTACCACACGTCTGCTCTACCAAACTACCACACGTCTGCTCTACCACACTACCACACGTCTACTCTACCACACGTCTACTCAACCACACTACCACACGTCTGCTCTACCACACTACCACACGTCTACTCTACCACACTACCACACGTCTACTCTACCACACTACCACACGTCTGTTCTGTCTCCGTCATTTCTTACATGACCAATTCGTCTCGCACCACATGTTGTCCTCAGACATCCTCACTCCTAATTTCCTCTCCCTTCTGGACCCAAGACTTTCATCCAAGCGTTACCTAGCCTTCCCAACCCCCACTCAAGCGTCATCTAAGCTTCCCATCACTCACTCAAGCGTCGTTTAACCCCCCTCCCCGTAACACCTACTCAAGCTTCATCTAACCCACTCACGCCCCGCTTAAGCATCATTCAACCTCTCCAGCACCTACTCAAGCTTAACCTAACCACCCTAACACCCTCTCAAGTGCTATCTAACCCCTCAAACACCCACTCAAGCGTCACCTAACCTCCCCAACACCCACTCAAGCGTCACCACTAAGAAGCATAGCCAACGATGACGTAACTCGTCCATTCTATCCCACGGCACATTAAACCCAGTGGCACTGGGTCATGAGGAAGCCATCTGACCCGTTCACGTGAAGTCGATCGTCCCTATACACCTCCCTGAGCACCTGGACCTTAAGGCCCCCCGGAACGAAAGCTCACTCTTGAGTTGGCATCTTTAATTCCCTTGCACTCTTGCTTATGACTTTAGAATCGCTGGACCAGCACCATCCTATTAAGCATTTTTACCATTCGGATTGGCTGTCTCTGTGAGCTGTCAACTGCAGTAGAATGCTGTCCCTGCATGCTGGGGGATGCTAGGGATGGTGCTAGGGATGCTGGAGATGATGTTCGGGATGCTGAGGGTGCTAGGGATGTTGGGGATGGTGCTAGGGATGCTGAGATGATGTTTGAGATGCTGTGCCTACTAGGGATGTTGGGGATGGTGCTAGGGATGCTGAGGTTACTGGGATGCTGCTACAGATGCTAGAGAGGGTGCTAAGGACACTTTGTAGATGATGCTAGGGATGCTAAGAAAGTGGCTAGGGATGCTGGGGATCCTGAGGATGAGACTACAGACCCTTCAGGAGTCGTTACGACCCTCAAGTGTAATGGTACGACCGTAGAGCTAGCCAGTACGACCCTCCAGCGCGAATGTGACGCCCCTTGAGCGTGATGGTACGACCGTTACTCGTAAGGACGTGATCTTTGACCTACTCTTCATGGGTCAGTTTGCATGCCCGGTCATTGTACCCAAGGGTCGTTAAGTCGTGTCAAAGGGTCGTACAGTCTTATTACAGGTGTTAAGTTTAGTAAGGTGTCGACATCTGGCGTAATGTACCTCTTCTTAAGTGACTTTTTCTTATTTGGGTTTGTAAGTTTGTAAGTATAAAGTATTGTCTATCATCTTATTACTTATAAAGGGTAGATGTAACTGCTAATTAGCCAGACACTACTTGGACATTATTAATTCCAATGGAAGAGCGACTATTAATGGTGCCAGCTTTTTGCAAATTAGCAGAAGTGTAATTAGAAAATAAATTAGAAATTAATATTCGGTTAAGTTTAATCTAGTGTGGAAGCTAGATTTGCCGTCTTCCATTTTAAAGTGAAGTGTTTATGGTATCAAAATTAGCTACTCTAATTAATTTCACCGGCCATTTAGAAATCAATTAAGCATGTATAGTAGTTAATTGTCTCCAAATTTAAATATGACACTGGTGCATGGTAATTTGAATTAGAATATTTCAATATTAAAAACTGTAGCAGCTGTTTTTTTTTTCAGTGCAAATGTGGAATCTAGTTATTAGGGAAACCTTTAATCTCCATCATTCAAAACACCCATTGTCATTAGCGTAGCTGGGATTTGCGTATCTTACGTTTGGTGAGGTTACGCCAACCCTATGGTTCGCGATGGCTATGCACACTGTACGAGATGTTGAAACTTTACTGATTCCAATCATAAGTAAAAAGGAATATAAACATATGAAATGCTGCACATTATATACCACGCATAATGATATAAACGTAAGATCTAATGACATTTAAAGTATCTTATCCTATATTGGAATTTTAGATGTAAGCTGGCTCGAAAATTGCTAACGATGGGTCTTAATGCTTGTCCAGGCTCAAACTTATGTAAATGAAACCCGCTCGGGTCCGTATATATATATATATATATATATATATATATATATATATGTGTGTGTGTGTGCCTGATTTCTAAGGCACCTCACTTGTTACGTGTGACCATTACGAGTCTTGAGCGTTTATCATTAATCTTTGCTTAACGATCACTTGTTGAGGACGATAATTACGTTGATGTAAACTTAAACGAATTATGACGTCAGTTAAACGAGAATGATATGTTAATTACATGTTAATTACTGATGGCAGGAAGTTTACAATGTGTGTAGATGATTCGTCCAGACTTATATCAAAATGAACCAAATGTGTTCGTTAAACTCGTCCTTCGTTGACCAGTCCTGTTTGGTGTGCTTCGTTAGTCGTATATAGAGTTCGTTTGAATCGCAAAAGATTCGAAATAAATTCTTGTACTGTCTCCAAGCTCTGTTCATATCACTTTTCTTTTAACATAGCCCTATGTTGGAGATAATTAGTTTTGTTTAGGGATTATCAAAGCAGCACTGTGGAACTTGGCTTGCTGTCACATATACATTTGCATGTTGATGAAAAATATGTGCATAATGAAGTGACTTGTATTATGCATTCTGCAAACACGTTACAAACACGTTTCACTTTTCGTGTGACCTCGTTTCCTGAATATATGATACACTAATTTTATACGACTCGTAAGCGTTGTTGTAATGTACGTTTAGATGATTTTTTTTCCTTTTCTAGTTAGAACAGCAAACATTTTTCACGTTAGCTTGAAATGCGGTTTAATCCTAAATGTATACAAAAAGAGTTAAACAGTCCATTTTGTTTAGCTTTTAATAACCTGAACTGACGTGGGAAAAAGGCCTGTATTCACAAATTAGGTTCATTATTTTCTAATATATCATTAATAAATCATTTTTCTTCGTCATTGTTTGAATGCAAAGAAGAGTCATCTTGATCCTCTCTCTTCCAAGCGGATTTAGAAAGTCGAACATCAAAAACAATTTTAGCAATTTTCTAATTACAATCCCAAGAACGTTTCTCTTCATTGGTTCCCGCAGCTCTGAGGCTGCGCTGCAACCAGTGGCAGGGAAAGGGTAGACAATCCTCTCATTAGTTCTCGTATCTCATAATTCAACCTATTTCTAAATCAAAAAAAACCGAACCGCAAATGAAAGACGTCGTGAAATTCTATATGCATTAAGATTATTCCTTGTTCTTCCATGATTCAAAGTTTGCCTCTGTGGAAATTACATGTTCCAAGATAACCTAACCTCAAACTGATCTTGGTGTAGGTATGTAAATCCTTCTCTAACGTCACTAATCTCAGTTTTCTTTTGGTCTCGTATTGAAAAATGGATACATTCTTCTTAGATCTGTTGTCTGTTCATCTGAGACCTGTCGTTTCTTATTCTAAGACCTGTTGGTTGTTCTTCTGAGATCTGTTCTTTCTTCTTTTGAATCCTATGGTTTGTGTCAAGAACCCGACGTAAATATTTGCAGAAGGATGAAGAAAGGAAGACCTTTACCTCTGCTCGTTTCCACATCATTATCATAGTCGGAGAATGGAGATAGCACGCTGAGAATTCCTGTGAAAAGAAGCATCGAATCCTTTTTCCTTTGTATATATATTTGGCCAAACGCTTTTACCATACTCGAATCATACACCTTAACAGCCCAATTAACGTTCCTAGTTATGAAATGAACAGGCAAGTAAGGGTGGATACATGCTATGTGCACCATGCAGAGCTACATACAGCTGCTGGGAAAAGACGTCCCTTGAATACGAGGCTTAATGAATTGCCACACTATTGGCTCATTTCCCAACGGCATATCGGCTTCCTATATACCTTGTGTGGTGGTGGGAAGCTCCTGGCTTCTGCTGAAGCCGTTATTTGACAGCTAATGGAAACTCGGGCTAACGGGGATGGCATATATGTTCAGTATCTACTTGCGTTAGTGGCCGAGAGAAATAGAGAGGTGATACGTTAGTGCCTCTGGTATGGAACATGAAGTTGTATACAACAGACCTCGTTACCACTGAAAGTTCACTAATGATACTTGACCAAAATAGTCGAGGATGGTAAGATGTACGTCATTATTTTCCACAGTAAGTTTGTGGAATATATCGTAGACCCGGGTAGAAAAGAAAGTAATGCCATCATAGGGACAGGAATGAATCGCTTTCTCATATACTACGACTTATTGTCATGTGGAAGCTGATGCATTTGACACCAGTCCAAGATACGGCACGGTTGTACGACCTTGGAAGAAGTGTACACACTCGCACGGTCCTGTGTTCGAGTCATGGACAAGGCAGCAGATGCGCAGCCAGCAGAGCGCTTCTGTCCATCACTCTGGGGTTCATTCATGGATGGACGATCGGTCGTCGTAAACAAGAAAGAATTGTACGATTCCTTGTGACATTACTGAGGGTGACCAGCAGAATGTGTCATCATAAACCAATACACATAGAGTAAGCCATGGATCACACCAAAGGGAGAGAGACACTGATCATCAAATTACCTATCCACCTGCTTACCCATCCACCTGCTCACGATAATTTACGACAAAACGTAGCCAAAAGGGCAGGGTTAACGCGTGGCGTTCACCACACCAATAGAGAGAGAGAGAGAGAGAGAGAGAGAGAGAGAGAGAGAGAGAGAGAGAGAGAGAGGCTGGGAGACTTCAGAGTGTCAGAATGATACATGTGCCCTTAGGGTCATAGTGCCATATACCCCGTGAGAGACTATACGTGAACCAACCATGTGAGAGATTCTGGGTCAGAGCAGCTTTGAGGGAACGCTGACACGGTCCAGCATGGTCCAGCCCAGCATGGTCCAGCCCAGCATGGTCCAGCCCAGCATGGTCCAGCTCAGCATGGTCCAGGCTCTCCAGTGATGTATGTACATATTTTGCAAACTTGCTGAAGTCCAGCTTTGTTGCCAGGTTGAAAGCTCTACATTCGTCGTCAATTTAGAATATGCACAACATCCCTCACTTTAGAAACTGTACATATATATATATATATATATATATATATATATATATATATATATATATATCATTAGAAAGGATCACAATTTTGCGCGTGATCAAGATATTCCTATGAGTCCACGGGTAAACATGTTTACCAAATGGCGTCCTAGCTACGTCTCTTCGATGTATATCAACTGACTGTTATATTTCTCTCTTGTGTCTCCCCTGATGATGTGATTATTACATGAAAGTGCACTTGGGAACTTTTCGTGTTTCATTTTCCCCGTGGACTCATAGGAATATATATATATATATATATATATATATATATATATATATATATATATATATATATATATATATATATATATGTATACGTTGAAATGTATAGGTATATATTTGTGCGTGTGTCGATATGTATTTATATACGTGTGTATGTGGGTGGGTTGGGCCATTCTATCTTCTGTTTCCTAGCGCCACCTCGCTAACGCGGGAGACAGCGACAAAGTATAATGACAGAATATGAATATATATTACCATTCCCTGGACCATGCCTAAAAAAAAAAAAAGTAGGTTCTTCAAAGTATGTGATTGAGATCACGTTTGCCTCCATTATCTCCCGAGGAACTACAACTATGATAACTTTTCACAACCTCGATTGATCTTATGCAAGTTATAATGAAACTCTGGGAAAAGAAACTGAGCAATATTACTCGTCTTTATAGAGAGATGATGTCAAAGTATAAAGAAAAATACTTAATCATCTGATACTTTAAAACCTGCATGGCCTTAATTTCCATTCTTTTTTACTCTCTCTCTCTCTCTCTCTCTCTCTCTCTCTCTCTCTCTCTCTCTCTCTCTCTCTCTCTCTCTCTCTCCAGTTACCCACGGTAGGTACAGCGTTCATAATGAAGCTGAGGAAATGTTGAGTCTCATCCCTCACGCATTACTCAGCCATGATCGTACAGAACACAATGAATCTTTATTTCCTTCAACACGTTCTCTATGAATCTGAAACTGACCGGTTTCTTTGAGCGCGAGACCTACTGGAATGGCCAACCTCTTAACAAGTCTAATTCATGGTCTCTATTTACTCGTGACCTTTAATGACCAGCTATATACATAGTTCTATCGTCCCTCGACATAGTAGTTCCGGTTCCTTAACAAGTCTTGGATCCAAATGAGAGTTCGAGTTAGGAGTAAGAATCCAATTTACAGCCAGGGACGGTAATAGGGCCCAACCTGAGAGTGCGTGTCGTCCAGTAATTGGATTTGCGCTCGCAAATATTTCGACGGGAAGAGCTGACGTGATGCGCGTGTTTCCCCAAGACTGCAGCGGGGGCGCTTTGGTTTCGTCGGGAGAGAGAGAGAGAGAGAGAGAGAGAGAGAGAGAGAGAGAGAGAGAGAGAGAGAGAGAGAGAGAGAGAGAAGAGTCTCTCTTGTGTCCTTAGTTCGTCGGTTTACGGTTCTGTAAGCTGGATCGATGAGGAAGACTCGCTTCAGTATAGGGGTCGGATACTTCTCAATACAGTAAGTCTTTAAGTGTGGCTATAAGGGAGATGTTCCTTGATACAGTGACGTTCTAGCTTGATCGTCTGCTACAGAGGGTCTGCTATTACTAAGGGCACTGCAGCGCAACTTGACGTAGCGCCACATCTCGAGGAGTTCTTACCGGGTCTCTCGTGCAGACCCAGTGAGCGGTCATTTGGTTTAGCAACTGATGCTATTAGCGAAAAAGCAGAGGAGCGAGGTTGAGACATCTTGCAAGAAACGAAAGTTTAGATGTAATTTTATTACGTAAAACATCATTTCATTCTAACTACACAGGAACTAGTGCTGTAACTATATATTTTCTTTTATCTGAGGACCGACCAAATATCTATTTGATCCTTAGCTTATATAGTTAATGAAGACCTTTCTAACGCTACATATAGCCTCTTCCAGCTTTTAGGTGACATTACTTATACTTAGAAAGTATTCCACGTTCCTTTCTGACCATACCTGTGTTCAGCTCCATCTTTTGGTTAAAGTTAATGATATAGATGACTAAAAAGTATTTTTTCTTTCTCTCGCCCTTATTTCAACTCTGCGGCCACGAAGGAAGAGAATCAAGTTATCAACAGTGTTCATTGCTCAAGTTTTGTTTCATTCATAGTCATGTGTGTTAGGCTCCAACCCTCTTCCCAACCCCCCACACCACACCACACCGTCCGACATACATAGACGTATTGAGTTCCGCACTCCACTGACCTTCCTCACACATGGGAGTACTGGGATCCGATCCCCTGTCCTCCCACATCCATGGGAGGGCTGGCAGTATAGCATCAAAGGACAGCATCACCCACGTCTGAACGCCAGACATAGTAACGCTCAGAGAACTCGACATATCGTGTCACTTGCCCCTCGCGCCCCGGAGGTCGTAGCAAGAACTCGTGGTTTATTCGTGTAAAAAAACATATGAGATCGTCTGGTGAGCGTTGGCGTCTTCAGGATCAAGAGGCCTAGTAAGACATAAGCTCGACACCTTTGTTTACATTCCAGATACCAATAACACGAAAAGTAATGGACGGGAAAAAAAAGAGAAAGGCCTCAAATTGGGAAATAGATCCCCGCTGTGCAGGGCTGCAAAGACCTTTTTGATGAAACTTTGCAACGGAGTTGTGAAACGTGGTATTACCTCGCTCGGTAACCAGATAATGTAACCGCAGTCAGTATTGCAATGAACAGATGAGTTTGAGACACTGTTAAGAATATCTATAAATAATCCTGAATTGATCTTCAGAGAGATGAATTATCGTATATACTTCTTAAAGGGTAGAAAGCTGTACTTAAATTGCGAACATTGCCACAAAGTCTCATAATTAAGATGTTATCTGGTGAAGGATATGGTCGTCAGCTGAAGGTGCAGTGTAAGATCTCAACATCACCATGATCCAGGACACATTTCCAGTTCCTCTGCCAAATCATGTACATGAGGTAGAATAAAATATTTCTTTACTATGTGAACTTTGATAATGACTAAGCAAAGACCAGAGACTTTACCAGCAATAAACTGGCTAGAGAGAGAGAGAGAGAGAGAGAGAGAGAGAGAGAGAGAGAGAGAGAGAGAGACTCAGAGCTGTAAGGAAGTCATAATTCGATAACGGATGATAACATAACTCGTACTTAGGTAATGGCATCATTCCAGGTTGTGGAAAAGATAAAATGGGAATTTAGGGAGGGTGAGGAATAATTGTGGTCTACGTAGTGTTGAAGAAGGTAGTAAGGTTTGGCCATATTCTTATTGTTTCAGCTTCAGGGCATCAAGGGTTCCATTGTGTTTCATATGAGGGATGAAAAGTGTGATGCCATTAGGGATCAATATTGGAACACAGCCACTACAGTGTTGACCATACTTTTATAAGTATCGATGTCAGAATTTGTACTTAAGAACTTGAAGGTACGCCAGGAAGGAAGGAGTATATTAGGGGTGTGTTCGTATAGCAGGAGTGAGCTGGTATAGCTGGAATATGCTGGTATGAAAGGAGTGTGCTGGTATAGTAGGAGTATACTGGAATAGCAGGAGTATGCCGGTATACTTCGAGGTATGTCTGAAAGTGTGTTAGAGTATGACAATAGTCTGACGTGAGTTTGAGAGCATCAATGGAAATCCTAATGCCTCTATGTGTGTGCATTTAATGGCAGAAAGATATGCTGGGAAATGTGGGAACTCTCTCTCTCTCTCTCTCTCTCTCTCTCTCTCTCTCTTGTGTGTGTGTGTGTGTGTGTGTGTATTTACTCACTTTTACAGCATAAAGAAACAAGCACCATGTGTAGGTGGGAAGTCCACCCCTACAGGCGTTTCCCTGACGGGTCAATATAGCATCCCATTTTTCTCCAAGATCAATATAAGGCCCAAAGCCGAGGAGATCTTGATGATGCGATTGCAACGAACATAATGTGATCGACTTACACGACTGTGACGCACGTTAGATATACGATACCTCCTGGGATGATAGCTGTTTCATATCGAGGTCTAAAGGTCGATTATCATACTTAAAGTTAAGAGAAAGTGAGCTTTATCTCTTTTCTAGAATCGTTAATAATCATGATTAATTCCCAGTGTGAAATTTACTGACGCCATTGGAATGTGGTAAACTTCTGCCTCTGATTTTCCTTTGTGTGTACTATAGAAACACTGACCATCAGCGTTCAGTATCACTGTATAGCTCAATACAGAGCACAGCCCTCGGTGAGGGAGCTATGCCTCACTGTGAGTACCACAACATTGCCTAAACACACTCATTATGAGGTTTTTTCTCTTGATCAACATTTTTCTTTTTAGTTCGCAATCGAATCATTTTATGATAAGAGATACTGCGAGATGCAGTAATGGTATAAAAGATATCTATAGATAACAGATAAACCTTATCTGTAAGGAAAAAGATTATGACGATGATGTGGATAATGTATGGACCCTTGTGTTTGAAATATTACTTTATCAACGCCCCTGCCATGATAGATCATTCTGGCGTTTATCTGACATTAACTCTGATTGCATTTTGTCTATAAATTTCTCTTGTATTATTTATAGCAGGGTTGTGAGGTCATGTGATGGGATCTTTCCGTATTGTTAGCAAGACATGAGTGCCAATGTAAATCAGTGTTTCATAACGGTCGTAACCCTGTATTGATGTGTGGTAGACATTGTCTATGAGCAGGTCAAAGATCATAGCACCGATGGGGAGGATATGTATAGGGTCATAGTTATCTATGACCAGGTCACACATGAGTGTTAGCTCCTATGTCGTATTTCAGGTCGTATTTCGGCAGTAAAACCCATGACCAAGTCATGTATGGGCCGCTCTGAAACAAATCTTAGTTTGACATCCATTACACACACACACACACACACACACACACAGTTTAATCCACTCTATCCTTCAGTGGATCACCGCTGTTCAGCACTGTGGTCATGAGATTCACTGAAGGAAGGCACTGCTCACTGTTCTATCCACGAAACTCGGTTAAAGAAGACACTGTTCACCGGTCTGTTCATACGACCCACTGAAGGAAGACACTGTTCAAAGCATTGTTCATGAACATCAGTTAAGTAAAGCACAGAGTGTAAGGGAGAAAACGAAGTAGAATTGATGGATGGATGTCACTACAAACCCGAGGACGAACTTGTATTATTATTTATTTTACTTTTCTGATATGAGAAGATTGAAGAAGTTTTATGTGAATTCGAAAAGTTGGACAACAGCAAACACTGAAAAACATGTGGTGCCAAGCAACGATAAGTTTAATCTCAGCAGAAGAGAATTCTAGGCAACGATGTATATATATATATATATATATATATATATATATATATATATATATATATATATATATATATATATATATATATATATGCAGAAACACCACTAGGACAAGGAGACACCAGAATCCTGATTGTTTTCATTTACTCTCACATGTATAGAGGAGTATATGGTAATACTCGAAAGCGCACAGGATTAATTATCACGTACAGGAAGTAGTTTAAGTTGACTTACGTTGTAGTAAGTTACGCTACATCGATTTCCTCCTGTCTCTCTCTCTCTCTCTCTCTCTCTCTCTCTCTCTCGCTGGGATATTTATGCTCCAGTTTTCTATTACCTGGAGTCTTGTTTACTTTCTTTTATTTCGTTTAGCAAAGTGACCCCCTCCGCTACAAGGGCCATTGGAGGAGAGGAAAATGGGATAAGGTGACCCGCTACGACGAGCATGAGGAAGGGGGTTGTGACTTGAGTGGGTTACCCCCAGACCTTCCATCTCATGAAGCCAGTTATACACACCGTCATATCTAGCGAGAGTCAAAGATCATACCAAAACCAGAGAATATACGATGAACAGTAGTATATCTGATATATTCATGAAGAGATAACAAGAGTCCACATATAAGTGTGTGTGTGTGTAGCAAGAGTTTTATGAACGAGTACAGCAGATCCTGACGGTCATAATAACCTCACTGGAAGCGCCAGACGCTCACCACCACACTACGTCAGATCCTCCGACTTCTGAACAATCTTCGTCCTACAACGTAACGAGTCAAGATAAGAATGGTGTTCGTTATCACAGGAGGAGGAGGAGGAGGGCGCTACTCCCTGCCGAGGACCTCGTCGCCAGAGATGCAGTATATTGATCAAAGCGAGTGTCATTGCGCTCCACCCACCCGAAGTTCCTCCTCAAGTTCGTCACCCCAGCAACAGTAGCAGTAGCGGCAGTAGCAGCAGTAGCAACAGTAGCAGCAGGAACAGTAGGAGCCACACTGGACAGCAGGTGTGAGAAGTCAGGTTGCCAGGATGTGTGTGTGTGTGTCACGAACTTCCCGACAAGTGTGGCAACCGAATCGAATTGTAGACACCAGACAGCAGCCAGGGGTGTGATGGGTGATGTCTGCCCCCTTCAGGAGCAGGAACCATGCCAGACGCCCTTAAGAATGCAGTCCGACGGCTGGGCTGTGTGTGTGTGTGTGTGTGTGTGTGTGTGTGTGTGTGTGTGGTTTAGCTCCACTTGACTGTCGCAGTCATCCATACGTCTGGTCAGCCTCTGGTGTGAAATCTAGTGGCAAGATCCACACACTCACTCTGGGTCCTTCTTACACCGCTAACCTCTAGATTTTTCCTTACGTTCGCTTCATACTGTTCCATCCTGCCTCTCCCCTTACGTCGTCGTCTGCACTATACGTATTACGAAGTGTCTCTGACGAACTTTGACCCTTGGGTTATACACGTTCACTCTCCACCATACATTCCTTGTGTCTCCATACTTAACTCCATGTGCCCCTTACATACTTACTAGTCTCCTACATTCTTCCTTCTATACTCCATCTTGTCCCTCTACACTACAACTCACCCTCTACATACGTCGTCATCCGACCACTACACACTCCAGGTCTCTCATCACTATACTCCCTCGAGGCACTTCAGAACTTTCCCTCTTCAGTCCATCTCTACGTCTACCCCTCCACAACGCTCCTCCTCTTCACTCAACCACCCTTTCCTCCATCTTCACTTCCCTCCATCCTCAGCCACGCTTCCCTCCTCCTCCCTCATTTTCCTCCATCATCAGTATCTTTTCCTCCTCCTACTTCGCATTGTTCAGCCTCTTCCTCCAACAGGTAAAAGCTCAGTTGTAGTGACCAACCTTGAAGGGAGATAGATGTCCTCCTATATCATATCTATCTATCTATCTGTCACAATCTTATCCTCCCACATTACCCTGGGGTGAGACAGGTACATACGCCCCTTGAAATCACCCACAACCATCCTCGGCCCAAAGTGATCGAGTCAAACATGAACTTCCACACTTCTTAAGTGTCCACTGTACAAAATTAAGTGGATTCGTCAAGTAGGATCAGTGTACCTAGTCATACAGCATACACACAAAATCTCTAAATTCTTGACCAACTTATCGTTTTCCTTCATAGTGACCTAAATAACGCGGGCAGAACATTGCCTCGGTCAAGGGCCACCACGGATGAAAGAAATGAATTGAGGGAAAAAAGGTGGAAATAAATCAGGTTTCCACAGGTGTTTTTAGACCCCACTCTTTACGGAAGACAGGTCTTAAGAACCGGGGTAGATGTCGAGGGGAGAATTTCCCACCTCACGTAATCGAGGGACAAAAGAAAGAGATATCTTAACGGTTAATCCTCGAGTAGACGGTGTCCACAGAGAAGCTGTTGGAAGCAGCAGCCACACGCCCTACGTTCTGTATGACCATACCATCAGAAGATGCTCTTGTCCACTCACCTTTGTAATGATTTCTTCACATGACACATCCATCTTCACATTACACATCTATCTTATATCTTTATTCTTCTCTCTGCCTTCTATGAAGAGAATAAAACAAAGTAAAGAAACAAAACCACAGTGAAGAATATTGTCGCAATGCTTCCATAGTTTTATTTTCTTTGTGTCCTGGTAGGTTCAGAGAAATTGCTGTACGCGTTTCACTCGCTTGGATGTGGAGCCAGGCATAAGAAGAGATATGCAGTTATCGTCCTTGTTATTTTACGTTGTTAGAAATTATCATTATTTATTATCATTATCATTATTACATCTATTATTACTACCATCATTGTCATTATCATTCTCAATATTTCGCTATCATTATTGCTGTTACTATAAGCATTTTTATCATTATCACTGTAGCGGGTAGTGTACCTGACCCTGACGCTTTCACGGCTTCGAAATCTAGTCGCGATGGTCGGTCCACAGTCAACCCAACTGTTCATCCTCCCGTTGGTGTTGGTCGATAAATAGGGTAACTGGAATATAAGATAGTTTGTATACATACAAATGTGTGTGTGTGTGTGTGTGTGTGTGTGTGTGTGTGTGTGTGTGTTGCGTCAATAAGTTTACGGTATTCAGTTAGTCATGCCGTCTCAACGAACATAAAACAAAAGAAGTTAGTTATCATTTCATGGCAGAGTTAGTGGTGAATGTGTCAGCTGTGTGTGTGACGCAGATATTTCGTTAAAAGCCACTCTGTAAACAGAACGTTAATGTGTTTGTTCTGTACACTCTCCCTTGTTGTTGCGTCTGTTTTTGTTATTACTAGTATGATAATAGTTTGTGTGTGTGTGTGTGTGTGTGCGTGTGTGTGTGTGTGTATTTGTGTATGTATTTGTTCTATTAGGGAAGAGAGTTGTACACTCGTGGGGCCCCATCTCTTGAACAATGTCTTCTATCATATAACCTTTTTAAACTTTTGTATGTTTCAAGCATTTGATCTCTCCTCACTCAGTTTATTCCATTCATCGACCATTTTTATGGCAGAAAAATACTTGTTTACATCTTTTTTAGCAAGTTTCTTGATTACTTTCATGTTATTTTCATTGGTTTTCCTATCCCTATGTCTTTCGAAGAAATGTTCACTGTCTACATCATCAAACTGATTAAAAACTTAAAAACTGTGATCAGATCACCCTTCACTCTTCTCTCTTCAATGGGGGACAACTTCAACGCTTCCAATCTTCCCCAGTAATTCAACTCTCTTAATTCTGATACCAAGTTTGTTATCCTACCCTGGACCTTCTCTATATAATTCACTGCGCTTCTCAAAGTCAGGTGACTCAACTCGAGAAGCATATTCTAGTTTCGGCCTGATGTAGGATGCAAACAGCTTCTTGAATAATTCTTTATCCATCGTCTTGAACACTAGTCTAGTATTTACCAGATGACAGTTTGTCTTCTTTAGTATTCTCCTAATGTGAGGCTCTCGTGACTGTGAGGGAGGAAGCCAACTTCAAAGTTCCTCTCGTACACAGATCCCTTTGTGTGTGTGTGTGTGTGTGTGTGTGTGTGTGTGTGTGTGTACGTGGGAAAGGCTTTCTCGATGTCTCTGTTCTGTCATTGTTCCTTGTATTCAATACATGAACTGGATATATTATATTAGTGTCTTCATATACTAGTGTTATGTTGATAGAATGGGGTTAGGTCACCGGTCATTAAGATGGTCACTGAGAAAAGGTACATGTAATTGTCTGTTCTTCCTTACGTATCCACTTTCCACCCTCCATAACCCTCAAAGCCTCTCCGTGCCTCTCCATGTCCCTTAATGCCTCTCCATGCCTCTCAGATCCCACTGTGCCAACAGCCACATCTGTATGTTCATAACCCATACAATTATTTTGAAATACTAATTCTTAGACACCTTCATAATTTAGGATTAGACAACTATTAGGTTTTTCATACACACGCCTAAAGTGACATTTCACTGGCAATCTAACTTCATGCAGGTGGAGTCCGGTAAAACTCATACATACACACATGTATGTAGACATACACGTATGAATTTATACACATACATACATACATACACATACAAATGTGTACATATATACATACACATACACACATAAATAAGAGAAAACAAACGATCCTGTTTTATTTACCCTCATTTCCATATCAACATGAATAAAAACACCATCAGGACTAAAAACCCCGAGAGTGTCACCGCCATCCAGCGGACACTGAGCTCAACCCACACTCTATGGCGCATTGTTCTGCCAGCGCACAGTGTCGTAGCGACACCCAGCTCTCAGACTGGTGCAGGAGACGTGGTCGTTTGCGGTAGTTTACCACTGCTCAGAGTGACTCTGAGGGGGTGTATATGGCCCAGGGTGTGTGTAAGATTGCTCGGAGGGAGTGTGTAAGGTCTGGATTGTGTAAGAGAAGATTGAAGTAAGAAGGATGTAAAGGCTACAGTATATAGGGTTGTTTCGAGGTGATTGTAAAGGGTTCGGGTTGTGTCAGACGGTTTGAAGGAGTTTTTAAGGTGAAGAGTGTTTACGACTGCTTGGAGGAAGAGTGTAAGATCCAAGCTGTGTTTGAGACGCTTATAGAAATAGTACAATGGGCAGTACATGGGAAGGAGAAGTACCAGGAGACTCGATGGTCCATGACGAGGTTATCTGTGTTCATAACCATATTCGTGGTAGAAACAGAACAGCAAAGAATGTGGTACCTCCTTACCCACCGCTCCCTCAGGCCTAACAACTGGCAGGGAGGAATTGCTTAGAATAAACATCATTTAGTATGGATACTGTATCCTGCCTTGGATGTTCTGTAGGAAAGTGTTAAAGGGAAAAGCTCCCTGCACTAACTGTAATAGGTTTCTCCACAGGTGTTCTCCAGCGTTGAAGTCTGAAATAGAAAAATGGACTCAGTTAATTCTAAATAACTGTATGCAAAGAAGATTATTTTCTGACGACAAATGTCATGAAAGTTTTTGTCAAACTTTGACGATACTGACAGCCTGACCATCCATTACATCCAGTGGTGACCTCATCCAGTGGTGACCTTACCCAGTGGTGGCTTCATCCAGTGGTGGCCTTCATCCAGTGGTGACCTCATCCAGTGGTGGCTTCATCCAGTGGTGGCCTCATCCAGTGGTGACCTCATCCAGTGGTGGCTTCATCCAGTGGTGACCTCATCCAGTGGTGGCTTCATCCAGTGGTGACCTCATCCAGTGGTGACCTCATCCAGTGGTGACCTCATCCAGTGGTGGCCTCATCCAGTGGTTCATCAGCTATGTTTGGTACAGATTCTGTCCACGTTGCGACCACACCTTCTGGCTCAGGCTGGCGTGGGTGAGCCAGCGTATAAACATGTTAGAGTAAGAAAATGCTATACATTCAAGATTAAGAGATGGGACAACACCAATGCAGAACTCACTCCGCATAACACTAACACACACACACACACACACACACACACACACACACACACACACAATATGTCACGTTGTTTACATTTAGTGTATATTCCTTGCATGAAAATATTTTTGGAATGTATGTGACATTTGGGATATCAGTAATGTACCATTTGCAACCCAGATATGAAGACTTTCTTGCTTCCAGTATGATCAACACACGTCAGAGGATATGGTGTTTGTGTGTGTTTGCTTTTGTGTGTTTGACTTCTTCTGTATCTATTCATAAAGGTATTCAAGACACACATACCCACATATACACAAATGCACCTATTTACACATCCATACAAACACATACTCTCTCTCTCTCTCTCTCTCTCTCTCTCTCTCTCTCTCTCTCTCTCTCTCTCTCTCTCTCTCCACCAAAGCCCTTGGCGTGTGCAAGCCATCACCAGCAAAGTCCATACGACAGAGTTTGTTTGTTTGTTTTTTTATTTCAGACAACTTCCTTCTGTTATAAGAATGCAAATTAAGCACTTCATTCTACCGTTTTCTAATGCAGCGTAGCGAGACATGTTCAGCGAACATACCTCGCGTTTTATGTATGTAGGTTCCATCCTCGTTATGTGTGTATGTTCCTCCTTCATTATGTGTGTATGTTCCTCCTTCGTTATGTGTGTATGTTCCTCCTTCGTTATGTGTGTATGTTCCTCCTTCGTTATGTCTCGTGTTCTTGTGTTAATGCGCGTCTTTGATAGTCACATTATACGTCATTGTCGCTCAGATGTTGGTGTTAACTCACTAGTGCCATAGATCACGTCCAGCTTTTACTCACTGGTACTCACTGGTAACGTTCATTCAGCATTTACTCACCGTTACCATAAAGTATTCAGGATTTACTTACTGTTGCCATGAAGTTTGTTCATCACTTACTCACCAGCATTATAGGGATACCACAGAGTACCATGGTGGGACCAGGGACACGTACAGATGTTTCAAGGAGAGAAAAAAAAAACTATAAATTCTTCCTACAATTATTATCTAGATTTACTTATCACAGAAAGATTGCTCGAGGACACAGCGAGAACTGTCTCGCTCTGATCTCGGTGTAGATGTATGAACTACAAACACCTTTTATACTATGTGAGAGAGAGAGAGAGAGAGAGAGAGAGAGAGAGAGAGAGAGAGAGAGAGAGAGAGAGAGAGAGAGAGAGTCTTCCCGGCTGTCTTAGGGTTCCTCTCTCACTAGATACAGAGAGAGAGAGAGAGAGAGAGAGAGAGAGAGAGAGAGAGAGAGAGAGAGAGAGCGGAAGGAGGAACCAAAAGATCCAGTGACCTCATGGCAAATGGAAGGAGGAAGGAGCTGATTGATTGGTCAGTTCCTCAGCTGAATACAAAGGAGTTCCAGGAAGGTCTTGACGAACGGAATACCCCGAAGAGAAGGACAAGCCCTCCCCATACACACACACACACACACACACACATGCGATTGAAGTCCTTCTCTTTAGGATTCGGGAGGATGGTGTCAGCAACGTCTTAAGGAGGTGAGCTGCACCAAGAATAAGGATATCCAGTGGTGTCACTCACGTCTACGAGGCTGAACTCCATCACGATTCATTTGAGATAAGAGAGACCGTCTCACAAGGCGCGTCATGGACATGTGACACAAAGTTCCTTCCCATCTGTGGTGTTCTATTCCTGGAAAACTGAGGGACGGTAAATTAGGTTCTCTGTGGTGAGGAGCCAAGCTGGGTGACTGGTCTGTGGGGGAGGGGAGCAGGCTGGGTGACTGACCTGGCAGGCTGGGTGACTGGTCTGTGGGGGAGGGGAGCAGGCTGGGTGACTGGTCTGTGGGGGAGGGGAGGCAGGCTGGGTAACTGGACTTTATCTATTCATGTATGCAAATGTGGTGTTGTTCCGGTGGCTACAACTGAGATCGGGACCAGCTGAGACCCCAGTCCTGGAGGCTCCTCGCCCACAGTCGCGCTAAGTATGACTGGCTCTGTCTGATGTGTGGTAACGCTCTGCCTGATGTGTGGTAACGCTCGCTCCTGATGTGTGGTAACGCTCGCTCCTGATGTGTGGTAACGCTCGCTCCTGATGTGTGGTAACGCTCGCTCCTGATGTGTGGTAACGCTCGCTCCTGATGTGTGGTAACGCTCGCTCCTGATGTGTGGTAACGCTCGCTCCTGATCATCTATAATTTCTATATCATCTGCCAAGTACCAGACGTTCTCTCTGGTATGTCTTTATGAAGGTTTGAAAGAACTGCTTTAGATATCTTTATTGTTGCCTCGTGTTGTGAAGTTTAGATATCTTTATTGTTGCCTCGTGTTGTGAAGTTTAGATATCTTTATTGTTGCCTCGTGTTGTGAAGTTAATTCATATTTACCTAAGACGTTCGTGAATATTTACCTACAGGTTATAGTCTTTATGTTGTACCAGCAAAGTAAATATGTAATTATGTATACATAGATATACCAATGGGGTCCTGACTCTCTATGTCTTCCAGCGCTTAGTGTCAGACGGTAAATAAGAAGAGGATAAAGAAGAGAGAGAGAGAGAGAGAGAGAGAGAGAGAGAGAGAGAGAGAGAGAGAGAGAGAGAGAGAGAGAGATCCATATTTACAGTTCTCCTCAGAAGGTTCTACCAGGTGTCATGTCTATGACACAGATGGCGATAGCTGGTTTATGACAGGTCGGCGTGATACGTCAGTGTCACAGATACAAGAGAGTTATTGCGTGATCTTCAATAAATGACATCCATTTATCAGGGCTTTGTTGGGAGGCTGGCCAAGGCTACCGTACCGCTCCTGGGGCGCTGCCTCAGGCGCGATGACTACCACCCGTGTGTTTACTAAGTCTTCATCTTCTACGTCGTATCTTCTGTCTGAAAAGTAACGAACCTGGATTTAATTCATTTTTTCTTTGTTTCTTCATTTGACGTCGGTTTCTGAGGTCATTTCCATACAAGGGATCTATGATCAAAACTCAAGAAAAATTTTATTCTATTTTCTATCATTATCATATGAAATATTAAGATAATACTTGTCATAGGTCAACAATATATGTGACGGAACTCAGTCATAGGTTCACAGCAAGGGATTGACGACTCCATCATGATCAGTGGAGGATCAGATTGCTCAACACAAGATGTGATAATCAGTAAATACATGATTAACGAACAGGCTCAGAAATAGTAAATATGGGACCAAGATACATCTACAAGATGGATACAAAAGAACTGTATTCCTGGTAGTTGTCCACTATAACTTCGCTTCTGTTGCGACAGCGTCTTGAGCCAGCTCAGCAGGGGGGAAAAGGGAGGGATGGACGGCTCTTGGTTATTTTTCAGCTCTGTTGCGTTTGTTTGTTTGTTTGTACAGTGGGGAAGGGGAGGGAGGAAGATCCGACTGATCAAATAGGAGGCGTTGATCAAACACCTTTGCTCACATCCATTCTCTAACTGTCGTGTGTGATGCACTTGAATGTTACTGTGTTGTGTATCATTCTAATTTGATATGTATATTCATCACACATCAGCTTTGCTCCATCCACAGTAACACATATCAGTAACTAACCTTATTCTAATTAGAAATTTAAAACTTTATTGGTCATGAAAGGTCAAAGGTCGCTTCAAGGTCTCTTAAAGTTCTTTTTCACTTTCGGCTTCATTTATCGTTATTTTAAACACTTTCAATTGTAGAATCATTATCTATAAAAACACTCGAAATGATCATAAGGAATATATATATATATATATATATATATATATATATATATATATATATATATATATATATATATATATATATATGTAGGTCAACATTGAGCATTATATAAGGTCAGAGTTGAGAGATGTGAGGTACAAAATTTTGCCCCAATCTAGGTCGTCATTGTGACCCAGGGGAACACCAGACGTCATGTTGACACCTTCACCTGGTCAAGGCCACAGCCTCTACCCCCAGCCACTGTTGCCAGGCTGGGTCACCAACCCTATGGCTTTATATATAACACATATTTACCTATATATAAGTATATTTATTTACTTTTTCAACCCTTGGTATAAAGTCTCTATTGATCGTCTTAACTTGTAAGTGGGACTTTATTCTTCATGTTGTTGTGAAAGACTGGGTTGACTTTGTCGTTCTTCTTTGTGGTTATTTTTTTTTTATCTGGTAACGTTGGATGGACTGCTCCTCTGGGGATGTGTTGTCAGATCAAAGAGACACGACCTGGGAAGACCTGTAAGTCCAACACTTCATCTCTGGGACCATTTTAGGATTAAGTTAAATGTCGTTTATTTCTTCTCTTCGTATTTCAGTCGTGATGGAGCTACGTGATGTCCCGAAGACTCGCATTTTTATCCAAGTTTCAAAGGCATTTACTTTTCATGAATGTTTTACTTTTGTTAGAGAACGTGATGAGAAGATATGTAAATAAGGTCAAATAAGACGTGCAAAAATGTTAATAACGAGGGTAATTAGGTTGTTAGAGGTACTTGCAGTTCGACAGAAGTGAGGGTAAAGTATTGATATCATATGCATTTATTCAGAAGTAATTGACACACACACACACACACACACACACACACACACCACACGTCAGTTTCATATTGGAACCAGTGTGTAAGTAGTGGTTCTAACTATGTGTCTCTCTCGTCATGGACCTCAGTGCCTTTGATCAAAATGAGCAGTTTGAGGTAATCACATCAAAGTTGATAGTTGCAACTTGTCTTGATAGCCCCAGATGATGACAGCAGGGAGGTTCTGTGGTGGTGTTGACTTGTGGTTCAAAGTGTCACATTTATGAAGGGATTCCTGAAGTTGTTCAGGTCTCAGGATGATGCAGACGTAATGACGGAAGATCACAAGAATTAGTTCAGTACACTCAGCCCAGGTAGGCTCATCAGGCCTGTCAGTGAGGAACACGTCGCCAGACATGAGCATCTCTGAGGAATATCCAGCCAGGGTTCGAAACCGGTGGTAGGCTCGAATTGTGGCAGTGTAATATCTTGCTACAAGACTTAATATGGAAGTGTATGTCCTCCAGCCAGCCAGCCAGCCTCCATCGCTCATACCAGGCACACTTAACCCGTCCTTCATATTCCTTCCCACCACACGCACATCCAACTTTATGACGACCTTCGTCATCTCCTCTTCCAGTCCCATTCCTGCGGGGTTGATGGAAGCGGTTGCTGGTGTGCAAGACGCCACCTGCTGAGGAAATGAGATCAATATTACGTGGCGAGAACTGTCGCATCTCGAGGGATGATGAGCACCGTCGTATATGATGGTGTTGCTCAGCTGCTGGGAGCGCAGTGGTGGCTTGGGTCGGTGGCGTGATCTGTTTACGAAGAAATGAGAGATGAGCATCACGAAAGAGAAAATGATACACACACAAAAAAAAGTGAAAGACCCTACTGTAGTCTTTATTAGTTTGAGTATTGAGCTTATCTTTAATCTTTCACCCAAACATCCACTCTATCTTGGACGCCCTTGTTTACGGAAATAGCTAAGTCTGCCTAAAAGAAAGTGGGAGTCCTGATTTTTTTTTTGTTTCTTCTGAACAGTTGCTTCGGTTAAACAAAGGATTGATCCGTCCTTGTGTGGAGTACTGCTCTCACGTATGGAATGGTTCTAACTCTGTATCCTCACTTGGCTGAGTTGGGTCGAAAGCGATCCGACTTACCAATTCTAACAGGCTAACTTCCAAGCTTGACTCGCTAGCCCTCCGCCGTCATGTTGGTTCACTTTCCCTCACCTAGCTGGCTGCTTGTGTGACCCCACCACTAGCTAGACTCCGCAATACTCGGCAAACTCCTGCGTCATGTGATTACTGCGCGGCCATCGGCAACTCAAGGGTGGGCCGTTTTGAAAACTGTTTCTTTCCTTACACCTCCAAGTTTTAGAACTCTCGGACAACTGATATTGTTCCCAATAAGTGAGACTTGGCACCTTTTAAAAGATAGGTTTTTCACTCACTCTGAAATCCGTAAATAATTTTTCTTGTCTCTTCTGTTTCTCTTTCTATAGCCTCTTTACATTTCATTTAAAGTCAGACCTTGAAGTGGACTTTTGTCTGTGACTGGAGTCTCCAATGTGAAAAAAAAACAACTCGTTAACTGCACTTTACAACACCATATGCATCATTTTCCCTCAAGCTTCTCTACCCAGACGGCTGACTGCACCTCGCTACGTTATCAGCGACGCCAAAGAAAGTTATACAACCTTAAAAATACGTCTTGAAAACGGCCGTTCTATTACCATAAAGCATTTTTCCATCGAGAAGTGAATGGAAAGGTTGATAACAAGGGCGAGTGGATGACGATCTTGTACTATAAGGTTGAGAAGAAGATTGGAAGAAGGATAATCCAATAAAGGAATTGGAGAATGAGAGAGGAAGGAAGGCGGGATAGGGATGTGTTGAGATGGACAGACTGGACAGAAGGAGGGTGAGGTCTGCACGGATGTGTTGACGAAGGTTACACAACAGTTTCTATGAGAAATTTGGAGTTGAAAGTTGTCTAAAGTATTTCGAAGTTGTACAGGGAGTCGGCTCATATTTTACCTTCTTTTTTCACAGCTTTGAATTCTATAAGCTTTGTTATAAATTCCTATCACATAGTACATAATGTAATGTTATTCAATCAATCGATTGATAAAATCAAATCCAATTACTCAACTCTCTCTGCGTCTTGGGGAAAACTTGGACGTTTCCCTACAAAAAGTCGACACTGGAAGGTCCTCTCCCGCTAAAGCTTTGTAGTAGAGAAGTTTAACATACATAATATATACCGTCCATAAGGCTTCGCTCTGACACAACCTGGAAATAAACAGCCTCGTCCTCCAGCCCTGGACCAGAGCTGGAGGGAAACTTGTTAAGTACATGTAAGACGACTGAAACCTTGAAATAAAATGTTATCATGTGACGTGTTATCCCGACGCTTGTCGACTAACTTGATGCATTTCCATCTCGGCCGACATAGCGCGGGAAACTGTATGTACCACTCTAGGTCATTTAGGAAACTCACACACACACACACTATATATATATATATATATATATATATATATATATATATATATATATATATAAAATCACCATACAGCCTTTCCTGTAGGATATACCTTGCAAAAGGCGTAAAACACCAAAAATCTGGGCATATTGCTGTCAAACATCTCGTATGCAAATTAAAATCTGCAGGCGGCAGGGGAGCCCATCACACGCTCATTACCATAATCGGATCCAGGAGAGCAGGGAGATACAGAGGGGATTCCAACCCGGGGCCTCAGGGGATCGAGTATGCCATCAACACCTCACTCTCGAGGCATTTTCACCTCGGCAGGAGCGCTAATGTTGTAGTGATGGAGCATCAACGAGAAGAAGGTGTATTGTCAATTCCCAGTCGGGAATGCGAGGTCGTAAATGACTTTTTATGTAACCTATGACCCCCCAGTATGACCCCACCCCTCTGTATGACCCCCCAGTATGACCCCACCCCTCTGTAT
Source organism: Panulirus ornatus (assembly GCF_036320965.1). Taxonomy (NCBI): domain Eukaryota; kingdom Metazoa; phylum Arthropoda; class Malacostraca; order Decapoda; family Palinuridae; genus Panulirus; species Panulirus ornatus. The sequence continues at coordinate 1,689,213 of NC_092270.1, forward strand.
GACCCCCCAGTATGACCCCACCCCTCTGTATGACCCCCAGTATGACCCCACCCCTCTGTATGACCCCCCAGTATGACCCCACCCCTCTGTATGACCCCCAGTATGACCCCACCCCTCTGTATGACCCCCCAGTATGACCCCACCCCTGTATGACCCCCCAGTATGACCCCACCCCTCTGTATGACCCCCCAGTATGACCCCACCCCTCTGTATGACCCCCCAGTATGACCCCACCCCTGTATGACCCCCCAGTATGACCCCACCCCTCTGTATGACCCCCAGTATGACCCCACCCCTCTGTATGACCCCCCAGTATGACCCCACCCCTCTGTATGACCCCCCAGTATGACCCCACCCCTGTATGACCCCCCAGTATGACCCCACCCCTCTGTATGACCCCCCAGTATGACCCCACCCCTGTATGACCCCCCAGTATGACCCCACCCCTCTGTATGACCCCCCAGTATGACCCCACCCCTGTATGACACCCCAGTATGACCCCACCCCTCTGTATGACCCCCCAGTATGACCCCACCCCTCTGTATGACCCCCCAGTATGACCCCACCCCTCTGTATGACCCCCCAGTATGACCCCACCCCTCTGTATGACCCCCCAGTAACACCACCCCCCTGTATGACCCCCCAGTATGACCCCACCCCTCTGTATGACCCCCCAGTATGACCCCACCCCTGTATGACCCTCCTGTATAACGGGATATCCAGATCTTTATTTCCTAGTAAGAGGGAAATATCCAGATAGATATGGTATGATGGGATTTGATCCTCCTTTTGGTATAGATGGAGTAGATTATCCTACTTGTGGAGACCGACGTAGCATAGATCAATTGAGGGATTAGAAACGTCATTAAATCTGTCATTTCGAGGGACTCAATTTCTGCCAACATGTCTTTCTAAATCTCTATCGTTCCCGAGTATTCAGTGTCTGACTATCACACTTCGACTCTACAATACCATAAACACGCATGGCATCACCGTATCCTGATCTCTGTTATGAAGAACCCACATAACACATATCATAAACGCATCTTCCCAGACCTCGGCTGTATTGTGGGCGAAGCCTTCATCATTTTCCACGTGAGCAGCGGTGATCTCGTATCTCATGAGGTGTTATTCGCACTTGCATATTATGTTGGGATCGCTCACACTCCACCTCTTCGTCACCAGAAGTGGATTCAGAAGCTTTCTCCTCCTCAGTAACTCTCTTGTTATCACTAGCAGTTCATCATTTATTTTCGTTTGTCGTCCAGCCGTGATGTTTCTGCCTCCGTTTCTCTGAATTACAGATATCATTTCGGAAACTTCTCTCATAATCAGTCTACGTGTGTCCCAATCACCCCGGCTCAGCCTTCCGGTACGCATATAGCTTCTGCTTCCCATACTTTCTTTGTGGAGACCAAACACACGAAGATTAATCGTTATGATTTCCCCTCCTCTCTAGGTTTAGTGGAGCTGAGGAATTCCATTTCGCCCTTCTTCTCTCCTCCTTCCCATAACCATTCCACCGTTAGCAGTCGGGTTTACCTGCACCTAAGAAGTTATCATTTAAACCAGGTAATTCTTATCCCCATTCCTTATTTTTTTTGGTTTATCCCCAACCACTGCTATCAAACAAGGTTGGAACCTTACCATTAATGTCATATCCAGTGGTTACCCAACTAATGTTGTTAAACCCAGTGGGGTTCCTATCGCTGCTTTCATAGCCAGTGGGATCTTTACCACTGTTGTCAAATATCCTGCTGCAGCGTTCAGTTGCTCTTTCCCCACTGTGCAGTACCCACTGTGCAGTACCCACCGTGCAGTACCCACTGTGCAGTACCCACCGTGCAGTACCCACTGTGCAGTACTCACCGTGCAGTACCCACTGTGCAGTACCCACCGTGCAGTACCCACTGTGCAGTACCCACTGTGCAGTACCCACTGTGCAGTACCCACTGTGCAGTACCCACTGTGCAGTACCCACCGTGCAGTACCCACTGTGCAGTACCCACTGTGCAGTACCCACTGTGCAGTACCCACTGTGCAGTACCCACTGTGCAGTACTCACTGTGCAGTACCCACCGTGCAGTACCCACTGTGCAGTACCCACTGTGCAGTACCCACTGTGCAGTACCCACTGTGCAGTACTCACTGTGCAGTACCCACCGTGCAGTACCCACTGTGCAGTACACACTGTGCAGTACCCACTGTGCAGTACTCACTGTGCAGTACCCACTGTGCAGTACTCACTGTGCAGTACCCACCGTGCAGTACCCACTGTGCAGTACCCACTGTGCAGTACCCACTGTGCAGTACCCACTGTGCAGTACTCACTGTGCAGTACCCACCGTGCAGTACCCACTGTGCAGTACACACTGTGCAGTACCCACTGTGCAGTACTCACTGTGCAGTACCCACTGTGCAGTACCCACTGTGCAGTACCCACCGTGCAGTACCCACTGTGCAGTACCCACTGTGCAGTACCCACTGTGCAGTACCCACCGTGCAGTACCCACAGTGCAGTACCCACTGTGCAGTACCCACCGTGCAGTACCCACTGTGCAGTACCCACTGTGCAGTACCCACCGTGCAGTACCCACTGTGCAGTACCCACCGTGCAGTACCCACTGTGCAGTACCCACTGTGCAGTACCCACTGTGCAGTACCCACCGTGCAGTACCCACCGTGCAGTACCCACTGTGCAGTACCCACTGTGCAGTACCCACTGGGGATTAATGTATAGTATGCACAGTAATCCCAAAGTGGTAATCGACTGTTTCAACTCTCATAAAGAATTCAGTATTAGTGGAATTACAGGCAAATTGCATCGGAGAATCACCCTTAAAGCTCAACTGTTTCACGTGACCTGAAGTTGTTTGTAACGTGCGTTCAGTTTCTTTTTATATCGTTCATCATGAGACAAAAAAAAAATATCTGTAAAATATTGATAAATTATATGTTATTTCTTTCCATCATTTCCCTTGTCATATGCAAGTTTCATATATCGTTCCTTGATTGGTTTATATCGTTTCTTGATTGGAATATATCGTTCCTTGATTGGTTTATATCGTTTCTTGATTGGAATATATCGTTCCTTGATTGGTTTATATCGTTTCTTGATTGGAATATATCGTTCCTTGATTGGTTTATATCGTTTCTTGATTGGAATATATCGTTCCTAGATTGGTTTATATCGTTTCTTGATTGGAATATATCGTTCCTTGATTGGTTTATATCGTTTCTTGATTGGAATATATCGTTCCTAGATTGGTTTATATCGTTTCTTGATTGGAATATATCGTTCCTTGATTGGTTTATATCGTTTCTTGATTGGAATATATCGTTCCTTGATTGGTTTATATCGTTTCTTGATTGGAATATATCGTTCCTTGATTGGTTTATATCGTTTCTTGATTGGAATATATCGTTCCTTGATTGGTTTATATCGTTTCTTGATTGGAATATATCGTTCCTTGATTGGTTTATATCGTTTCTTGATTGGAATATATCGTTCCTTGATTGGTTTATATCGTTTCTTGATTGGAATATATCGTTCCTTGATTGGTTTATATCGTTTCTTGATTGGAATATATCGTTCCTTGATTGGTTTATATCGTTTCTTGATTGGAATATATCGTTCCTTGATTGGTTTATATCGTTTCTTGATTGGAATATATCGTTCCTTGATTGGTTTATATCGTTTCTTGATTGGAATATATCGTTCCTTGATTGGTTTATATCGTTTCTTGATTGGAATATATCGTTCCTTGATTGGTTTATATCGTTTCTTGATTGGAATATATCGTTCCTTGATTGGTTTATATCGTTTCTTGATTGGAATATATCGTTCCTTGATTGGTTTATAACGTTTCTTGATTGGAATATATCGTTCCTTGATTGGTTTATATCGTTTCTTGATTGGAATATATCGTTCCTTGATTGGTTTATATCGTTTCTTGATTGGAATATATCGTTCCTTGATTGGTTTATATCGTTTCTTGATAGTCAGGGATTGTTCCCTGATTGGCATAGATCGTTATATGATTAGCAAATATCGTTCCTTAATTGACGTATATCGTTCTTCGTCATAGATCGTTCCCTAACCAGCAAATATCACTCCTTATTTTGCATACGTCGTCCCCAGTTCATTAGTGACAGTTAAGTGGCAACAGGTAGTTTCTCATCGTCTGCCAAAGGTCACAGGGGTCAATGACTATAAGCACATCTGTGCCACAGTCAGGAGACACACGTGTATGACAGGGAGTTCATGATGCACTCGGAACAACTGGTAACGTTTCATACTTCGGTACCAGAGAACGTTTGTGTGGGTGGGTGGGAGGCCGTGCTGCGGGAGGCTCTCTCTCTCTCTCTCTCTCTCTCTCTCTCTCTCTCTCTCTCTCCCCTCACGACACAACATCTCCCGCTAATAAATGAGCGTAAACCGCCTCATCACCTTGAACCTCATTTATTAAGGCGTCGCCGCGGAGCTTAATCTGTCAAATCCTCGCCAGAGAGAGAGGCGTAATCACTCCTCAGGGGATGAGCCAGGAGCAGGATTCTGATCACGCTAAACTGACGCTGGGGACGCAGGTGCTCATGCAGGAGGAGGGCCTGAAACCTGCCGACACCTCGTCGTCAGATACCAAGACGTGTGTGGACCATTTGTGTCGCTGGGATTCCCTCGTCTCTCCCGTGTCTCGCGGTTTTCGCACTATTTGGAGTATTGAGGATGTGAAGAGCTATCTCTTATGTCTCTAATTCCCCAGTTAATGATGTATATACTGAAGAGGTACTTCTTCAGTCGCTAAAAACCCGCGTCTTTTCTCAGTGTCCGTATCCTAATTCTGTTCAGTATTACATTTAAGTCATTCCACACATGTGTTGATCATATAGGACTCGACGCCACAGTGAGGAACTCTCTGGGTCAAGCGGCGTTGGATCTCCCTCCTCCTGTGCTTCGAGTTCGCACCGAACCACAATGAGTTGGGTTCGAATCGCATCACAAAGAGGAGGGAGAAAGTAATGCTAAGATTTATCTTAACACCAGTGATACAAAACGACACTATTTTTCCCTTGTCTTTTAATTTATGTAAATGTATCCGTGTCGGCCGACAGCGTAAAAGGAATCTAAACATTTATTGCTGAACCTGTTTGATAACTGACTCGGTCTGAAGCACCTTTGCATGATAGTTACTTTCCTTATTCTTTTGTTTTTTATATAAATGATATCTCGACTGATGCCTTCATTTATGAATTACGTGGGCTGATGTTACAGTAAGGTAGAAGCGATGGCAGAGCTGCAACAATATGTTGTGATGATGTATTGATACGGGAAATGATACTGAACACTGTTGATCATGATCTTGTTCACCGACGGTTATAACAACATGATCTTGTTCATCGACGGTTATAACAACACATAGCTGTGTTGTGTCTGCTTTCCCGTCTCACTGATTACAGTCCTCTGCGCCATGCACCTCTGGTTGCCTCCGTTACACTTGTTCGAGTTTTGTCAAGGACGACCTTTAACCACGACGGTACGACCCTTAGGTTATGTACGATGATGGCCTGGCCTCTACCCTGACCTTTAAGGGTTAGGTCATAGGCTAGGCCATAGTACCCCAGGGTCACACCGTCACACCAGTCACAGCCAAGAGGTCGTACCCTCGTGCTTAATAGGTTAAGGACTGGATGATAAACGACCTCCAGGTCGTTCGTCCTCGAAGGAATAAGAAAAAACTCATTACTAAAATCGACAAAAATATCTGACCAAAAAAAAAAAACAAAGAAATCGTCAAGGTCGTCGAAAACGTGTTGGATTACCTGATGAAAACAGATGCCTTTCAGAAACCAATCATAATATCGCTACGCTGGGTGACGGGAAACATACAAGAAGAAAATACCTTTGTTTATTTCCCCCCACACACACACACACACACACACACACACACACACACACACACACACACACACACACACACACACACACACACACGTGCATGCTTGGCCAGAAGGACTGGACTTCTGCCTGGAAATGTTTGTGGATGATGCTGAGGCCATGAGGAAAGCATACATTGAGGGAGATTGCATCAGTCTGCAAGGGGACCCAGACAAATTCCAAAATTGGTGTGATACAAGGTTGATGAAATTGAGATCAAGCAAACGTGAAGCACTGAGGCTGAGGCACAGTGACAGAGGACTCAGTAGAATATCATTCAGCAGGAAATAAACTGTAGCAACCTAGGTGTGTTAGGGACCCGGGATTCGAACATCATCCCTAGCCTGTCGCCAGAGTCCAACATTAAGAAAGTAGTGAAGAAGATAAACTTTCTGCTGGGGAAATACTATGACAACATCTAAGTATATAAGTAAAAAAATATTCACTAAACTGCTCGCATCCCACGTTAAGACAAAACTAGGATATGTTTCTCAAGTTTAGCCACCACAACTGAAGAAGCACAAGGAACTAATAAAGTCCAGAGGAGAGTAACAAATATGTTAATGAAATTAAGAGAGCTGAGTTACAGGGAAAGTCTAGAGCCTTAAATTTGCCCACCATGGAAAAGTGTGTGTGTGTGTGTGTGTGTGTGTGTGTGTGTGTGTGTGTGAAAGTATAAATAGAATGAGAAGACAACATAGATATTATCAAATTCGGTCGTCCCTCATTACGAACGGCTTGTAGGAACAACACCCGAGATTAAAATTAGAGAGAGAGAGAGAGAGAGAGAGAGAGAGAGAGAGAGAGAGAGAGAGAGAGAGAGAGAGAGTATGGGAGTCTTGGTAATAAGAGGTGTGAACGCACCCAGCCAGCCAGCCAGCCAGCCACACTTCCGTCTCAGCAGGACTTGAGAGACTCCTCCCATTAGCACTCGAACCGCACCAGTGTGTTGACACAGTTGAGTCCCCGCCAATGTTATTGTTACCCAGACTCGTCTTAAGACCCTCTCATGGCCGAGGAGGAGGAGGATCCGGGCCGGTGGGATTCGAGTCTCAGTCTGGAGGAACCTTTCGAATTAGTATCTTTCACCGCCAACGACTCGGGTGGCTTTCATGCCACCTCCTCACCACCTCCTCCCACCTCCTTACGGCTCAGAGCTCCTTACCCCCAATCCCAATGAACCTCGCTGGCACCGAGGTGCGCCAGGAAAGGTATTCGCTGGTGCGGTTGTTTCTCGTCCAGTGTTCGAGGCCTCAAGACAAATTCTGAGGTTGATATAATGTTATGTAAATATCCTTTCGGCTTTACACATCACAAGCTGAGGATTTCTCTGCTCTAAGACTTCATTGCTTTAGTTTCTATTTGTTTTAGAAATTCATAGTTAGAAATAAATGATTCATCCATCTTTCTTTTTAGTTATTTCGTATTTCACGAAGTATACAAAGTTCAAAATAATCTATGCATTGGTTTGATGATCATCTGCTTCAGTATCACGTTCGTTTGTGAACCACATATATTTCACGTCAGTCAGGTTCTGTAAATCTGGTTTTGTTATTTCTTAAAATTCAAACCTCGACGGAATTATGATCAGAGGGACGTGGGTGGTGTTGGCAGCTGGGGCCTGTGTGAAGATCTGCTCAGAAAAATACTTTATCAAAAGAAAAATAATCTTATCTCAGGTAAGGCATCGCCGTATTTACAACGCGAATGCATCTGGGAGAAAATGAACGAGAAGAAACTGCGTAACATTTGGTTCATTACGAAAAAACTGGAACTGAAGTTGTAGTGACGTAGGTAAGAGATTGCAGTGAAGGAAATGTATTTCACAAAGTGTCTGCTTGACGGAAATGGAGAAGAACAAATGTCATAATGAGAAAAACAGAAAGATACAGAGCTCGTAATTGCAGAGAAGTTCTAATTAAGCAACTACACTCAAAAAAGATAGACACTACGGAGGAAAAAAATGAAAGAAGACAAGTCATAATGGAGAGAAATGAAGAAGATACGAGGCTACATTATGGGAAACATGAGGAGGGATATGAAGAAGATTCTGAATGAGAAATGTGGGAGCAGAGGATACGGGGAGAATATGAGGAGAAACACATCTCCTAACCCAGGAGGACACGATGGTGGGCCAGGGGTGAGGATGAGGTCACAGCTCGCGTAACAAAGGTTGATAAACATCCTACGTTGAGATTGTGAATCCTTTACCCACATCCTGATTACCTTGACTCCTCCCTCGTAAGATGATAAGCGGAGGAGTTGAGATGGAGTTAAAGTAGAAGGTTGAATACGGTTTGTGATAATGGAAGATGCTGTAGGAGGGATGGAAGAGATGACGTGTTGGGAAGGAGAGGCGTAGCACTTTCTCAGTGTTGATGGGAATGATGATGGAGGGGAAGAGGAAGAGGATGTCAGAATAGATGGATGGAATAGATGTTTGGTAGCCTACGGGAAGAGAGAACAGTTTGTGGAGAAAGAGAGAAAGAGAAAAGTGGAGATAATGGAAGCTAAACGTGTTTGGCAACTAATGTTTGAAGTCAACAGTGTACGATGGAGGAAAATGATGAAACGTAAAGAGCGAAAATTGTAAGAGAAAGTGAAAAGAGAGAAAATGATTGTGATACAATCACATCTCTTCATCCATTGTCCAGACTGCAGGCTGAGATAAGACATTATTAATTGATGAAACCTTATCTGTTGACACAAACTATATCACGATCAACAACGCACAATGAAAGGAAAATTTTATGCCTTTAATATTTAACTAATCTCAACCTCTGTTGGCACAGTCATTACCACTGTACGAGGATACACCAAAGGTACACGACCTGATTATCATGTCTCCATCATTATGGAGGAGGATCTCCACCACCACTATCACCAACATGGCCACCACCGCCTCTACCACTGCCTCTACCAATGCCTCTACCACCGCCACTGGCGAGGTCAAGAGGAGCAGCAGGGGCGAGACAAACATGGATCGCATTACCTTTAATTTCCTGACTCCTTCGGCGCCCTCGGCAGCGACGGCTTCAGGTTACCTCCATCGTGGCATTTCTCTATAGCAAGTCTTTCCTCCTCCTCCTTCTTCTTAGTGCATCAAATACGCCTCTATTTATTCTTTCTCTTCCTTCCTTCTCTCCCTTTCTTAACTGAGTTTTCCCTTCTCTTCCATACGTTAGTTTCTTCCTATTTTCGGTGTACAAGTTTGAGGCTCAACCAAATAGTCTATTTATGTTTACCTAATGTGGTAGATTATCAATATTGGTAATATAAATAACAATTTGTTGAATCAGATAATGAAACTACACAAACGTATCCACATAACGGCTAGAGCAATACTGCATTCTCTTTCCCAATCGAACCAGCGATTCGAAATCTCTTATCTTGAAGCCCAAGTGCATGGTTCAACGGGGAAATAAATCGTAAGTTCTCATTGGTTCTCGCGAGTTCATATAAAAAACCCTCAGCCAATCGGTTCCCAGCGCATCGGTAGTGGCTTCGTGCCCGCGCCTACAATGGCTGGCACATTACCCGCCGCCGAGACCGAAGCCCAGGCACGAACCGACGATGAGCGAAGCGCTTCGAACGGGTGCTCGACTCGCTCGCCCTCTCCCACCACGTTTTTTTATGACGTCAATATATCTCTGAACTCCGAGGCCTGGGACCCGCTGGGAGGACGTTTAGCATGGGAGAATATAAACTCATTCTCCATGCATCAATAAGGCTGGGAATTCTATACCATAGAGGCGAAACTTGGCTTGACTGTATCTTTACGACTACGAGATGAGTGCCGGACGGGAGGAGGGGAGGTGGTTTCCCCTTTGCCAAAGATATTGGAGCTATGATCTTAGGGAAGCAACGGTGGGATAACTGCATATAATATAGGTGGGGAACTGCATATAATATAGGTGGGGGACTATATAGGTGGGGAACTGCAGTGTGCGAGGATACACACTGGAGATGCCTTGGTACTTACTGAACTAGCTGTTCTCAGCTGGCTGGCTGGCTGGCTGAACGGATCTTAAGAACCTTATAATCCTGACGCGAAGTCGAAGAGCTTTTAAAAACTTCCATTTCAAAGAAAATGGCTCTTATAAAAGATACCTACCCGCTCTTACACTCCTCCAGTTAATATACACTTACCCTGAGACCCTCGCAACTTACCCCGAGACCCTCGCAACTTAGATTTTGAAGTGTAGTAAATATGCTTGTTGTCACACAAGTGCTTCCTGTGATGTTTACACTCGGGATGTGAGTTGCCTCCTGCAAAACGCTCGAGGAGTTTCTTTTACTTTATCATAAACCAGAGTTAAGGTTTATGTCAGATATATACTTTTGGTCTACACACACACATACACACACACGCACACACACACGCACAGACACACATACACACACACACACACACACACACACGCACAGACACACATACACACACACACACACACACACACATCAGCACAGCACTCTCACAACTCGCTCACGTACCTTCAAAAATGGTGATATTTGGCCTTGCACACAATAACCTCACAACATTCCTATAACAACTCTATCGTAAAACAGTTCTCCTTCATAAAATCTTCAACAATAACACTTGTACAATACCTCTCCTACAATAGCGGTCCAACAATGATTGACAGCAACACCTTTCCTACAATAACCCCCACCCTACAATAACCTCCTCTACAATAACCCCCACCCTACAATGACCCCTACCCTACAGTAACCTCCTCTACAATAACCCCCACCCTACAATAACCCCCACCCTCCAGTAACCTCCTCTACAATAACCTCCACCCTACAGTAACCTCCTCTACAATGAATATCCTAAATCATCCATTTCCCAAAAAGAGGTGGTAGCAACCACCCACCCAACGCAGTCACCCCCCCCCCCCCCCCCACCAACCTATCCTTGCCCACCAGACTGTGATGAAGTTCGAAGTGCCTCAAAAAGGTTTTCGATCCCTTTTGACCAGACGGGAGAGAGAGAGGGTGGTGGGTGGTGGTGAGGGGGGGATCGGTCCAGCCAAAGAGCAGGGGTGATATGTGTTGTATCCTTCTATTGGGTTTGGCCAAAGTTGATTTTATGAAGGTGGTTCCCAGGGGGAGTTTGTCTCCTGCTGATAGAGGTGGGCTGAAGGATCCTTGGAACTCCTTCCCAGACACCTGAAGGAAGAGTGTGTTGTGGGCGGGGGAGGGGGTGAGGGAAAGGAGGGAGGGAGGGAGAGAGCTAAGGCGTTTCGAACCCTCGCACAGGACAAGCTTTAAGAGATCCATTACTTGAAGGTCTTTGGAGAGGAGCGTCAGTGGGAAAGTTTGTCGTAATTTCGAGGTGGGTAAGAATATATGTGTTGTGGTTACTCACTCGTGCGTGAATGAATATGAGTAAATAAAGATCGATTTATTGAATTCAGCCAGCCATTAGGGGCGTAAGTATACTGTTGGGGAATTATGTAGTTGGGGATAATGATAGTTACCAGTTAAACTGACCACAAAAGAGCTTAAGATTTAAATGGGGTTAGTTACTTCTATGCTCTCTCTCAACCTACCTCACCACTACAGTACTCACAAGTCCCTCATCTTCCCTTGGTTCCTCCTCTCTCCATCCCCCCAGCCAACACTAAACCATTAAGTCACCTCGCAAATCTCCTCCCCATCTATGCAATGCTGTCTATTTGAGCCACTCCTTCGAATGAAAAAGATTATCTTAGAGTTCTAGTTTTGAGTCAGAGTTCCTGAGTAAATAGATGAAATCCTCATCTTTGATGACTTCAGTAATGACCACATGTTCTTCAGTAATGACCACATGTTCTTCAGTAACGACTTAATGTTCTTCAGTAATGCCCAAATGTTCTTCAGTAACGACTTAATGTTCTTCAGTAATGGCCAAATGTTCTTCGCTCAGCTCTCACCTCGCCACAGCCAGAGAAGAACTGTTCCTTCTTTACAAAATCCCTTTTGACTGAATTTCCTTATGCATTTAAAATCCTTGTATTCACACAAGCTTTCTTTCTGTATGAAAAGTACTTAGAATTGTTCTCATTACTTTATAGAAATATCGAAAGTTTCACTCGCTCATCGAGCGTTCTTCAAGGATAACGTATAGAACTTTCACTCGCTCATCGAGCGTTCTTCAAGGATAACGTATAGAACTTGTCATAAGTTCGAACGACTTACGTAGAATTATTTTTGTCTCGCCAGGGATAACTGCACAAGGTTATAAAGACTACAGGACACCCTCCTCCCCCCAGCCTGGACTCCGATAGCCTCGCCCTCAAAAGCAATTAGTTCATTCTCTTGAGCTGAGGCGTCAGCTTGCTGATAGGAAAAGGTCGCTTGTTCATTCTTTTTGACCCGAGTCATTACCAGTTCGCTGGCAGAAATACGTCGAAATCATCTTACTTGAAGACGTAGTGAGACCCACACACACACGCTCTTAGTTATATTAAAGGTGTTTTTCTTATCGTTGGATACAGGAGGGACGTATTAAATGATATCATTACTTATCTGTTTTTGTTCCTTCCCCTTGTTAGGGTGCTGGTGAAGCAGGTGCTGGAGATGTTATGTATTACGTTGTCTGAACACGACGGTACGACCCTTGATCACGACGTTACGACCCTTGAACACGACGGTACGACCCTTGATCACGACGGTAAGACCCTTGAACACTACGTTACGACCCTTGAACACGACGGTAAGACCCTTGAACACGACGGTAAGACCCTTGAACACTACGTTACGACCCTTGAACACTACGTTACGACCCTTGAACACGACGGTACGACCCTTGAACACGACGGCACGACCCTTGATCACGATGATACGACCATTAACACTACTACTACGGCTACTAATGATAATGGTCATAATAATGATAATAATAATAATTACAATAATAATGAAAATGATAATAATAAAGATTCTAAAGAGGAGAGTCAGAAAAGAAGAAAACGAAAGCAATAATAAAGTAAGATACAGAGGAGAGACAGCAATGAGAGAGAGAGAGAGAGAGAGAGAGAGAGAGAGAGAGAGAGAGAGAGAGAGAGAGAGAGAGAGAGAATCAAGAAGATATGTGACAACAATGGGAGTTTATGAAGGTAAAGATTTACAAAGAAAATATCAAAAAAAAAAAAAACACTCCAAATTTGACACTTCAGCTTGAGATAGAGACTGCCATCCCGCCGCCCTGCCTAGCCACTACTGTCGACCATTTTCTAGCCACCACCACCACCTCGCCAATCCCTCTATCATCCTGGACTCATCCTACGCCCTCACCCCCAACCCATCCTCCAGGGCGCTGCCCTAAATGTGGAGGGAAAAGGCGAGAGAAGAACCTCAATTTCCTCTGGTTTGCACCGTCGCTAACCTCACATATAGAAGCTCCTCCTGCTGGGTGAGGGAGGGAACCACCCACCACAGGGAGACGGAGAGAGACGGAGAGGGAGAGAGACGGAGAGGGAGAGAGACGGAGAGGGAGAGTGAGAGTGGGAGGGGAAAGGGAGTGAAAATGTGAGAGAGCCTGGGGGAGAAGGGGAGTAGGAGGGGAGAGGAAGTGTAAGGGAGAAAGAGAAAGAGGATAAGTGAGCATGAGTGTAAGAGAGAGTGAGTAAGTGAGTGAGTGAGCGAAAGTGAGTGAGTGAGTGTAAGAGGAAATAGAAAATAGGAAGATGAAAAGGGTGAGAAAAGGAGAATGGGGGAAGTGACAAATACCGAGGAGAGAGAGTCAGTGAAGTAAGAGAAAGGATACAACACTACGAAAGAAGAAAGTAAGAAAGAGGGGAGAAAATAGAGCAAGATTGAGAAATTAAGAAAATAACATAACCTGGATATGAAAAAAGAGAAATTAGAGAAATGTAAGATAGGCAAAAGAAAACAGACGTAAGATAATGGTAAAAGATATAAATAAGAAAAAAAAAGAATAGGAGGAGGAAGAAGGTATAAGAAACTCATACTAAACTTAAAGCAGAAAAATAATACAACAGTAAAGCTTATGTACACAGAGAGAGAGGAGATAAGTAGCAAGAGAATGAAGAATGAAAAATGCGAAATCATAATTATAATCATGAAAATGATTATATATATATGACCCATCTGAGATCGTCATGATAAAGCCATATAATCAACCTTGTTATATATATATATATATATATATATATATATATATATATATATATATATATATATATATACGAAAGAAAACATTCCATTTTCAGATCAAAGGTTAAGAGTGTGCAGGATGTTCAACGGTGCGGTTGGTAACGCTGCTCCCTCACTCGACCCATTTATGCAGCGTCATCACGACAACCTCTCTCTCTCTCTCTCTCTCTCTCTCTCTCTCTCTCTCCCTCCTTACCTACCCTGTGACACATGTGTGATCTAGATACGTATCGCCTTTTCTGTTTGATTATTTACGTGATATCACTGTGACGTGGTAGATTGTTTACGTGATATCAATGTGACGTGGTAGATTGTTTACGTGATATCATTCTTGCGCGGTAGATTGTTTACGTGATATCAATGTGACGTGGTAGATTGTTTACGTGATATCAATGTGACGTGGTAGATTGTTTACGTGATATCATTGTTGCATGGTAGGTTGTTTACGTGATCTACTTGGTTCAGCGTGTGGCTGAATATCGGTACATTAAGTTACAAAAAATATGTCAAGTTGTATATAATAATATAATTCGTACATCCCAGGTTTATTCTCACCTCCTCCTCCTCCTCCTCCTCTTACGTTAAGGTCACAGGTCAAGGTGAAGTGTAAATTTTGCAACGTTTCTTCCTTTTTTTCCTTCGTGCATTCATCTGTTTTCATCTCTTACGCACCATTGTCTGTCTCTGGTCTGTTGTAGTTCCTAAGTTCCATTATACCTGGCTTCGTAAAGCCTCGCCAAAGAGGATCGAAGCAGCTTCTGACATCAGAAATGTTCTTATATTGGTTCGTAATGCTTTTCCAAACACCTGGAGCATCTTGCCATCTCCTCTGGGTCATCATCTCTCACTAAGACGCCAGCTACAATTCCTTGATTTCGTTCTGAACTCAATATCGTGAGTACGTTTCTTTTTATCACTATCTAGCGATGATTTGATTGTGCTGACTAACATATGAATGGAAACGGGTTTACATAGTTTGATCATTTTGATTAAAACCACAAATATATAACACAAACGCGTCAGTGAAAAATAAAATCAAACAATTGCTGTCTATTTGGCAACACTCCGATTGTAAACATGTATGTTGCCAACTAGTCATTTCAATCATACTATTTATTACACAAACGGTGGAGAGAAAAACGATGAAACTTTGCAGAAAAATATGCATATAAATCAGCTTCATGCTCCCATCATTTATATTTTTCTAATGTATTATGTTCTGTCTCTGGTTCTCCTTAAGAACAGGGTCGGGTTAACAACACAAGAACAAGGTCAGGTTAACAAGACAATAACAGGGTCAGGTTAACAACACAGGAACACGGTCAGGTTAACAACACAGGAACACAGTCAGGTTAACAACACAATAACAGGGTCAGGTTAACAACACACACGACTCAGACTAGGTCGTCTCCAGACTGAACCCTATTGTGGATACTGCCTCACACACAGTTTATAAACTGCCACTAAGATACTGGAAGTCTACTGTGTGTCTTCAGGGTCTTGATTTGATTAATCACAAACTGTTCAGAGACCTTAAACTGACACTATGTTTATTACATTGTATTACATGTAAGGCATGTGTACGTGTAGGAAGAGAGGAAAGTGATTGGTTCTCAGTGAATGTAGGTTTGCGGCAGGGGTGTGTGATGTCTCCATGGTTGTTTAATTTGTTTATGGATGGGGTTGTTAGGGAGGTGAATGCAAGAGTTTTGGAAAGAGGGGCAAGTATGAAGTCTGTTGGGGATGAGAGAGCTTGGGAAGTGAGTCGGTTGTTGTTCGCTGATGATACAGCGCTGGTGGCTGATTCATGTGAGAAACTGCAGAAGCTGGTGAATGAGTTTGGTAAAGTGTGTGAAAGAAGAAAGTTAAGAGTAAATGTGAATAAGAGCAAGGTTATTAGGTACAGTAGGGTTGAGGGTCAAGTCAATTGGGAGGTGAGTTTGAATGGAGAAAAACTGGAGGAAGTAAAGTGTTTTAGATATCTAGGAGTGGATCTGGCAGCGGATGGAACCATGGAAGCGGAAGTGGATCATAGGGTGGGGGAGGGGGCGAAAATTCTGGGAGCCTTGAAGAATGTGTGGAAGTCGAGAACATTATCTCGGAAAGCAAAAATGGGTATGTTTGAAGGAATAGTGGTTCCAACAATGTTGTATGGTTGCGAGGCGTGGGCTATGGATAGAGTTGTGCGCAGGAGGATGGATGTGCTGGAAATGAGATGTTTGAGGACAATGTGTGGTGTGAGGTGGTTTGATCGAGTAAGTAACGTAAGGGTAAGAGAGATGTGTGGAAATAAAAAGAGCGTGGTTGAGAGAGCAGAAGAGGGTGTTTTGAAATGGTTTGGGCACATGGAGAGAATGAGTGAGGAAAGATTGACCAAGAGGATATATGTGTCGGAGGTGGAGGGAACGAGGAGAAGTGGGAGACCAAATTGGAGGTGGAAAGATGGAGTGAAAACGATTTTGTGTGATCGGGGTCTGAACATGCAGGAGGGTGAAAGGAGGGCAAGGAATAGAGTGAATTGGATCGATGTGTTATACCGGGGTTGACGTGCTGTCAGTGGATTTGAATCAGGGCATGTGAAGCGTCTGGGGTAAACCATGGAAAGCTGTGTAGGTATGTATATTTGCGTGTGTGGACTTATGTGTATACATGTGTATGGGGGTGGGTTGGGCCATTTCTTTCGTCTGTTTCCTTGCGCTACCTCGCAAACGCGGGAGACAGCGACAAAGCAAAATATATATAAATATATATATATATATATATATATATATATATATATATATATATATATATATATATATATATATTTGGTATACGGAAGGCTTAAAGTTCTTATAAACAATACGTGTATTTTATAAGAGTGAATTAAAGTAATCATGAGAGAGAGAGAGAGAGAGAGAGAGAGAGAGAGAGAGAGAGAGAGAGAGAGAGAGAGAGAGAGAATAGAAAGAAATATACGCACTAGAATCGACCCGAGAAATAACAAACAAGCAAACAAGGGAAGTAAGTTTCGGACCACGTGTTTTCGTACCCTCGGTGCCTTTTCTCTGTGCGTCCACAAACAGACTTGTAAAACGTATCCGGGTCAAATTCTTGTGGTAAGTGCCGTACGACTCGGGGTAGTTGGGTCGTTAACGGGTAATAATAGTAGGTTTAATGGTCGTTACGAGCAGAGGCAGCTGGTTAACAGTCGGCTGTAACTCGCTAGATAATAGCGTAATGAAGTAACTCGCTAGATAATAGCGTAATGAAGTAACTCGATAGGAAGGCAGATAGCGGAGCAGTGTTGCCAGTGCTTTTGAACTTCACACCTTTAAGATTTACGGCAGGAAACGTGTGTACAGATCCACCTCTCACTGTTGGTAATGCTGAAAGATAAACATAATAGCGACTGGTTCTTGTGTACATGTAAAGGGGTACACACACACACACACACACACACACACACACACACACACACACACAGTGGTTACAGGAAATTGGTATTGCAATAGAATTGGAAAAAAGTGACAAATGGTAGAGTAATAACAGAGATATGAGCAGTATAATGAGAGGAAGGTAGAGTGTAGTGAGAGGGGAGAGAGACAGTGAAGTGGCATATGGAGGGGCAATTGAGAGAGAGAGGGAGAGAGAGAGAGAGAGAGAGAGAGAGAGAGAGAGAGAGAGAGAGAGAGAGAGAGAGACTCCCCTTCTCCCCCCGTCTCTAACCTATTACCCATAACCTCTTACTGTTATCCTCGTACTACGTCATCATTTCTACACGCATTTCTAAACTTCGTCAATATTTCCTTGATGTCCTGCGTTCAGCCACACAATGTAGGTGTTGGATGTTAGCATTTCCAAGCTGGCGACTGATAACAAAGAGGTAGTGTTCACACAACGTAATCGTTGGCTATACTTTTGCTGTCACCGCTAAACTCTGTTGTAACGAAGCTTTCCATGTCATTCAGGAACTTAAATAAAGTCAAAATTAAAAGCTTTAATTGGAATTAAATTGAGAGTTGTAATTGGGAGTGAAATAGATGGGCACAGTGGAAATGAAAATAACATCATATAAACGTTCATGATTGGCTGTACATAACTAGTATAGTTAGAATAACATAAAAGACAACGATTCTGTCCAGAACAACCAATTAATACGTATAAAAGAACAAATGTACAATGGCGTCCATTAACGAGCTTGTTTTGTGTTTCGGATTATATACATTAAAAAAAAGAAAGACAGACGAAAGAGCATCAAATCACAACAAACAGATTCCGAACACATGGAATATGATTATCTAAAGATGAAAGCAGCAGACTACAGCGAGGGATTCCCTCTCTGTTGCGAATAGAAATGATACGATACATCTGACTTGTAGCATTCTTATCTATTTCTCTATCTGCACACTGCTATGAGCTTCCTAAGAATATTCTTATTTTTAGAATATAGAAGAGAGAGAGAGAGAGAGAGAGAGAGAGAGAGAGAGAGAGAGAGAGAGAGAGGTGACTGGTTCTTCATAGTGGGTTGGGTTGTCCCAGATCACCTTACTCAGCTCACTTGCACAACACTGAGATTAGATACAGTGTGACGTGAGGCTCGTTATATACAGAGCCAGGGAACGAGATGGCAACGCTCCTGACGAGGAGGGAACAGAGGCCCACTCGACTGTAAAAGACAAGATGGAGACATTATCAGTACACGAGAGGAAAAAAAAAGAGGATATTGGATGGGAGGCTGATTATTGCTTAAGTGGAATGGAGGTCGTCAGAGCTAAGGAGGGAGGGATTAGAATCGGTCCCAAAGATGTATGTGTGAGAGAGAGAGAGAGAGAGAGAGAGAGAGAGAGAGAGAGAGAGAGAGAGAGAGAGAGAGAGAGAGGATAGATAGGCAAACAGACAGACAGACAGGAATTAAGCAGGACATCAAGTGCACACAGAGGAACAGAAACCCACAAAAGTGACCCAATCGTGACAACCATACACCAGCATCACCGAGAAGGTGCCAACACCAGAGCCACTGTGGTGCCAACACCAGAGCCACTGTGGTGCCAACACCAGAGCCACTGTGGTGCCAACACCAGAGCCACTGTGGTGCCAACACCAGAGCCACCTTAGAACCAACGTATCTGATGTTGGCACAAACCAAATATTCCCTGGTGAGGAAGCAAGATACGTGATGTAATCATTATTGGGATGGAGGAGCCGCCTCTCTCTCTCTCTCTCTCTCTCTCTCTCTCTCTCTCTCTCTCTCTCTCTCTCTCTCTCTCTCTCTCTCTCTCTCTCTCTCACCAACGCCCGCCCCCCACCGTCTGGGAAAAACACCTATCGTTGGGTAATGAGAGCTCCTAAATTGGACCTTGATTCCTGAAAGACTTTTCGATTTCTTAATGAAACACTGTTGGCTGCTGGTGTGTGTGTGTGTGTATGTGTGTGTATGTATGTGTGTATGTGTATGTGTGTGTGTGTGTGTGTGTGTTTATCATTTTAGCCCAGTTCATGACGATGTATCAATACCTGCAGTCTCTGGTTAGGATGAAGACATTAATTTCCTCTCCCATCAGCTAATTGTTGTATTGCCTGGATTTTTCCTCTAATTTCAATTAACTCTTTCCCAGGAGAGTGGTACAAATTGCAACCAGCCAGGTTAGCTCTTATGCTAATTACCTCTACGATCCAGAGATTAGCGTAGGAGTAACATCGCTTCAGAGTGCCGCACCAAAATCTAGGTAAGTCCCTCCCTAATATTATAATTTCATCGTTTTCTATTCAGGTTGGCCATTAGTTTTTATGAAAACCCGAAACTTCCTCGATTTTTGCATTCATTATTAATTTTTCTCGCCATGTTGTCTTCTTCCGTGTGATTCATATATGCTCGTACCTTACAAAATACCTTTGCAGTCCTTCTCGCGATACAGAATAACTCCATTTATCCGATTTCTACTCAACCGAGAAATCTATATAACGGACGTTCGGGTACAATTCCCTCAGGAAAGGAAATCCATCCATCCGGATTTTGGCGGTTGAACGAATTGAACCGAAAGAACATGCAATATGTTTATATCCTGTAGTTCGTCTCTTGGCCGCTGCAGGGCGTTAGTAGATGGTCATGTGTTTATGTTTTGCAGTTCATGTTACCACAGATATATATATATATATATATATATATATATATATATATATATATATATATATATATATATATATATATATATGCAAGGAGTAGAGTTAATTGGAGCGATGTGGTATGCCGGGGTCGACGTGCTGTCAATGGATTGAACCAGGGCATGTGGGGTGTCTGGGGTAAACCATGAAAAGTTTTGTGGGACCTGGATGTGGAGAGGGAGCTGTGGTTTCGGTGCATTACACATAACAGCTAGAGTCTGAATGTGGACGAATGTGGCCTTTGTTGTCCTTCCCTAGCGCCATCTCGAGCGCACGCGGGGGGAGGGGATGTCATTTCATGTGTGGTGGGGTGGCGGCAGGAATGGATGAAGGCAGCATGTATGAATATGTGCACGTGTATATATGTATATGTCTTTGCATGTATATGTATGTATACGTTGAAATGTTATATATATATATATATATATATATATATATATATATATATATATATATATATATATATATATATATATATATAAATAATATGTGCGTGTGTGGGCGTTTATGTATGTACATGTGTATGGGTTGGGCCATTCTTTCGTCTGTTTCCTTACGCTACATATATCCCTGATCCTCATATTATGACGTGGAAACACAGTAACCTTACGTCAGCTTCAGCAGCACTTTATGGGTGGTTTTCTCAAACTCGTTTGATTCATTGAATAAAAACTTTGCAACTTTGAAGTCTCCGTAGTTTATGAACATAACACGAAACAACCTCTTAACACTTTGAATATTGGAATGATGAAGGCTATCTGAAGATAAAAAGAAGAGACACTGATAAGAAAAAAGAGATATATATATCAATAATGAGAGCCAGATACTACCACAGGAATAAAACCTGACAATACATCGACGTATATTGGCGGGAGGAGCCAGCCAGAAGAATCATACCTTCAAAACAGAAGAATCATACCTGGGCAATATACCTGTGGCGTCACTCGCTTTTTAAAAGAGTCTTTGGCGTCCAGAGCAGCGCTCCAGCCACTGGTAATTGATCTCGAGCCAACATTGGCTCTCCAGGTTGTTGGAGTAGAGCCGTAACGAGTCGGCTCACAAGACGCTTCTCCTCCATCTTTACTCACATAAGTCTCATAAGACCAGAGCCTCTCGTTGCGGAGGGAGGGGGTCTCTCTCTCGCATCTGCAGGACCACACGATAGATAGTGGAAGGGGGAAGGAGGGATGGATTTCTCCTGGAAGGGGAGGAGTTCTTTGACGAGACTGAGCTCCTTTTCCATCATGAGACGATGATGGAGCCCCGCTGGAAGCGTCTTTTCACTCTAGGGGAAATCCACACGCAGGTGGAGTCCGGTAACACCTTACCTTCGTCTTGTAACTTATAACAAAAAGGTTTTCCAGACATTTGATCATGATTTATCAAACACGTTTCATCATTTATTCAGGCAGATTTAACTCCTTCGCTTCAGTTGGTTTTAGAAAATAGAATTGTTTAAGAAGACTTGATGAAAAGGTAATGTGTTCGATTTATATAGTTAAGACAACAATGTTAGTGGTGTTAAGAACATTACTGGTGATGGAGAGAGGAAATACTTCTTCTGTTAATGTTGTAATTAACTTCCGTTAAAATACTGGTATCGAACTCTTTAGCCATGAATCTTTCTCTCCAGGATTGAGAGTTTTGTGTGCTACATGTTAAAAAGAAACGATTTATCTTTGGTAAATAGAAATATCAAAATACGATATGATTATGTAAATCATATTGAAAAGATGTGCAAGAAGGACTGGCCACAAGATGATATAAGATGCTATTGTTATCTCTGTATATAAGAATGAGTGGTGGATACATTATAGATATAGATACTGACGTGTTTGATTCAAGATGTTTACAAAGTGAACAACACCAGCAAAATATAGTTCTTTCGTCGATGCAGCTTTAACTTTAAGCTGTTTTCTTGTCTTCGAATGAGGCTCAAAATTAGTCTTAAGGAAAAATCCTCCAGGTCTATAATAGTTATTATAATTCTTTCTTGTTCGTCATATTGGTAGAGGTGAACATTCTCTCTCTCTCTCTCTCTCTCTCTCTCTCTCTCTCTCTCTCTCTCTCTCTCTCTCTCTCTCTCTCTCTCTCTCTCTCTCTCTCTCTCTCTCTCTCTCTCACCAGAAGACATGTGAATAATTCGACTAGTCCTTCATAACTAGAGGTTTTCCTGCGGTGAGCACTACGCGCTAACCTTGCTATTCGGAATGTCGTAAGCACTCGTTAACTAAGTATTCAACTGCACCTTAGTTGGATTGTCAGATGTCAAGAGTTCACTTTTCAGTCTATCTATAGGTGTTACCGTACTCCACATGACCTGAAAAGCCTTCAGATAAAACAACAGAACGCACATACATACATACATACATACATACATACATACATACATACAACATACATGCAAACATAAATACAACAGAAACAAATAAACTGAGGCTGGACGAGGCCCTCCAGCCAATCAGGACAGCGGAAGGACACTAATCATCATGTAATTGGCGGTTTCCCGTATCGTTATTGCCAGTTGAGTGGTGATCAAACGACAGGCGTTGACCTGAGCCAGGATTAAAGGACGTTGCCATCAACCATATAATCGGTTGACCTAGCTTGCGATTAGTTATCAAGTGTTCCACATTGTGATTAGGGATTAGGCTGGAACGCTCGATGATTCGCTTACCTCAGCGATGGACCATTTCTTAATTACGGTGATGGGGGTTGGGGACGGCTTGCGAGGGATGGGGTGGGGGTAATGGAATGGTAATTAAAAGATTAATTTTGAGAAATGTGGACACACGAGGGAGCCGGGATGTGTACATGACAGTGTTATATGTGTATGTATGTATGTGTAAGTTTATGGTTGTGTGTGTATATACGTGTATATGTGACTGTATGTTTATGTATATATGTATGTGCGTGTTGTGTGTGTTTTTGTGAGTTTATGTGTAGTTCTATGTTTTTTGCATTCGTGTACTTCATGTGTGTTTATGTGTTTACATATATATGTACTTATGTGTATGTTTGTGTGTTATTACCCATTTATATAGTATGGGGAGAGAATCTTGCCTTCGTCTACATGTAATGCCCTTCTAACGTTAGGTGAAATGCTGCAGTCGCAGTAGAGGGTAAACATGGATGAATGAGACATACACAGGTCAGGGATGTGGTGTGAGGCTGTGAATCAGAGGCGGCCAATGTCTGGTGAAAGTTCTGGTGGTATAAAAACTCTTGAGGAACTCACCCGAAGTTAACATTACATAGTTTCATGAAATACGAAATATATACATTTTGCTGTAAGTATCTGGTAAGGATTTTCTTGCTTTCATGACATAGATCTGTATGAATATGTCCATCAGTTGTTGCTACCTTCAAACTGTCGCTTATTTGGCGTCCTTTATGGAAACACACACAAACACACTCGCACACACATATGTATATACATTTATATATATAAACGCATTCGTAGTTACAGGAGCAGATGATCATTGGTGACGGGTCAAGAGCTTGGTTATCCACGGGCAACACACGGGCCTCGCGAGGTAAACACTCCAGTGTGGCTCAAGGTTGTGGTCCACATGGAGTGTTGGCGATCGAGGGAGACGCTCCTATCATCGAAATCAATAACTATGACTTTTATGTCAACTCAATTTTTCTTGTAAGAATAATTAGTTCTATAAAGGAAAATCCATACGTCCAGAAAGCCTCCGAAAGCAAAATAGTCCCATAGAGTTTTATTTATGTGTTAAACTAGTTCGTAATGTGTAGTTTAAGCTGGAAACTTTTCTCATATGTACGTGGTGGAAAGATGGCATCTCAGGAACTCGTGTAAGATAAGTAAAATCAAAAGTTTTTTGGAAGCAATTCAGCGATGGGAATATCGTTAAGTTTATGAAAAGTTTTTCATACCGAGTCATTAAGATATCTCTTATTTCTGCTGCGCAAATTTTAATGAAAGTTTATGGCATGGTGACTCAGTGTTGGGGGAGGAGGAGGAGGAGGTCACTGGTGGAGGAACGTCTCCAGATCCAACCTTACTCACACCACATTGTGACTGTGGCTACGTCTCGCCTGCTACATCCTAGCACGGCACACTGAGGAGAGTAAGATGTCGTACATTCTGTCAACTTTGTCTTTAATCACACTAGAGACGTTTAATGAAATACTGAAATAAGAATTTCAAAATGAATACCGGTACATGTATGAACGCATAAACGAATGGATATATATCTATATCTATCTATCTATCTACTATATATATATATATATATATATATATATATATATATATATATATATATATATATATATATATATATATATATTGAGATATATAAGAGATACTAGGAGTTTGATAATCATGAGAATTGATGAGATTTAAACCTGTAGAAGTGAACTCGATAGTCAAATATTCCGAGTCAGTTTTATCATGCCGTTCGAAACGCTTCGAAATTCCGATACTCGAGTTTTCAATACAGTACCGTCGTTCATATGAACTGGATCAGATGTCACGGAGGAAAAAAGAAGTTTTATTTTCGTCTGTTTTTTGCTGTTGTGAGATTTGGCTCGAGTAGTTGAGTGTACGTATAGTGAGTGACGGTTCCCATGTGATCTAAATATAGGCGAAAACAGTTATTGAAAAGTTGATTTCCTTTAAACAGGTTTTCGACGACGAAGATTGAATCTGGCTGAAGTTGATATCAAAATTCTAAATATCTTTATTATCTAGACCTCACTTTCTAGATACACATCAAAAATGAAGATATACAATGATCTTACCAAGTATGATATCATGAGAGGTCAAACAGACTTTGTAAATGTTGTATATATGATGGCAGGTAATACAGCACTTGTGAAGTTATTACGGCTCTTCGCCTTCTCATAACAACAGGTTATTGTGACGCTCAAGAGCTTGAGAGAAACTTAAAGGCTTTACCATCATCTACCCTGAGTGACAGCACAGCTACTGTCTCCTTGTAGGAAGGTTGAGAATTAGATGAATAATCTCCTGCTTCAGATGATATTGCTTCGGATCTTCTACTGCTTCAGATATTTCTCCTCTACATCTTCCTCTGCTTCAGTTACTGTTGTTCCAGATACATATTTATATACTGAAATCTTGAGTTTACGTTGTGGGTAAACGTACTGTCTCAAAATAACGCACAAATTCTACATTATGAGTCGATTACCTTATTTTCTCATGAGATATATAAGCTTATATTTTTCATATTGATGACACTTTGATGTCTCCGTCTTCGTTAGTGCCTAAACCAGGTACTCGTTGAATCCGCCCACACTTCCTGGGTGGATGAACAGCTGCACTGACTGTGGACCGACTGTCGCAACTAGGATAAGATGTTAGAATCCATGATAATAATACAATGGAAACTGTTGCCAAGGAACAGAAAAGGGGGCCAGGTGAGGATATTCCCTCAGAGGCTCAGTCCTCTGTTCTTAACGCTACCTTGCTAACGCGGGAAATGGCGAATAGTTTAAAAAAAAAGAATAAATATATATATATATATATATATATATATATATATATATATATATATATATATATATATATATATATTTTTTTTTTTTTTTTTTTTTATACTTTGTCGCTGTCTCCCGCGTTTGCGAGGTAGCGCAAGGAAACAGACGAAAGAAATGGCCCAACCCCCCCCCCATACACATGTACATACACACGTCCACACACGCAAATATACATACCTACACAGCTTTCCATGGTTTACCCCAGACGCTTCACATGCCTTGATTCAATCCACTGACAGCACGTCAACCCCTGTATACCACATCGCTCCAATTCACTCTATTCCTTGCCCTCCTTTCACCCTCCTGCATGTTCAGGCCCCGATCACACACAATCTTTTTCACTCCATCTTTCCACCTCCAATTTGGTCTCCCTCTTCTCCTCGTTCCCTCCACCTCCGACACATATATCCTCTTGGTCAATCTTTCCTCACTCATTCTCTCCATGTGCCCAAACCATTTCATATATATATATATATATATATATATATATATATATATATATATATATATATATATATATAAATCTTCTATAAAATTCACTTATAGAATATACCCGTTTTGCTTCGCCACCTTTTTCCATGGTCAGTAAGCGGCAACAATGGCAATATGTATTCTCTTCATTTTTTCCAGTTGGGGGCAAGACAATCGTATGAAGTTTGAGCTTATGGGGTCGAGGCGGACTTGGGGGCTCCAACACTCGCCCTATCTTTTTTTTTTTTTTTTTTTTACGTAAGTATTGGATTTATTTCGAGCAGGGGAACACTAAAGTCACAATCTCATACCATGCAAAGATATGGACGTGGTCTATGGTCCTGAGATCCGGTCTGGTTCTTGCGCACTTTGCCACCGAAGTCAGCCAGTGTGAAGCTTATGGGGTCTGTGTGGACCTCCCTCACTGGCCTCCCTCCTCATGCCGCTGCTGATGTTGGGTGAATGGGAGGTGCCATGAGTTAAGGGGGGTATCTGTGTCGTTAATGGTGGTGTTGGTGGTGGTGGTAGGGTGTGGCAAATGGTAAAGTCAAATAGAAATTTGATTTAACCTTACCATTTCCAGCCACTGTGGCGGGTCTGTCCTCACCGGGTGTGGCCAAACATTTGCTTTGTTATATCATTGTTAAAGATACAAGGGTGTATACTTGATAGAAAATGACAATATGATATGAGGGTTACACGTAATGGACAGACTAG
Source organism: Panulirus ornatus (assembly GCF_036320965.1). NCBI lineage: Eukaryota > Metazoa > Arthropoda > Malacostraca > Decapoda > Palinuridae > Panulirus > Panulirus ornatus. The sequence goes on from NC_092270.1 coordinate 1,716,175, forward strand.
AGGTGGTGTGTGTGTGTGTGTGTGTGTGTGTGTGTGTGTGTTTATCTATCTATTCTACATATTACCTTAGTCGTCTTTCCCGCCTTTTCGAGGTAGCATCACGAACAGGCAAACAATGGCTTCAAATTGCTCACCCACACACAAAATTTCTAGCTCCCATATAAAGCTCAGAAACCAGCGCCCACCAAAGCAAAATTCAGCACACTAACTCCATGATCACATCCTCTTTCATGCATAAGCCTATTTACAAGACGTCACCCCCCAGATACCACATTAAATCAGTTTATTCTATCCATTGCCTGCCACTCACCCTCATGAATGTTCAGGATCCTATATTCCAAGTGACTGGGTATCAAGGAGGCTAATGATAGAGGAGGCGAAGTGAACCACCATTACAGTGACTCTCAAGTTCCCTTCTCTAGACCAAGTTGCTGTCCTTTCTTCTTTACTTTATGCCTCATACACAAGGCTTGTTTTCATTCAGTAAACACACACACATACACACACACACACACACACACACACACACACACACACACACACACGTACACACTCCATCACACACAGAACATTCGACATGTAGTTCAGACGACTTGTTATTCTTAACTGCATATATTTTCCTGCGGCAAGCGGGACGTACTTGTCTTGCCTACTGGCTAAATTTCGTCGTAGTTGGTTGATAGACTCTTTCTCTACCACAGACGCACCCTATTATCACAGTCACCTCCCCACTACCACAGACACCCCTCATTATCACAGGCACCTCCCTACTACCATAGAAAACACCCTCACATCATCACAGACACCTCCTCACTACCACAGACACCCACCCCATCATCACAGACACCTCCCCAATACCACAGACACCCACCCCATCATCACAGACACCTCCTCACTTCCACAGACACCCACCCCATCATCACAGACACCTCCTCACTTCCACAGACACCCACCCCATCATCACAGACACCTTCCCCACTACCACAGACCCCCCACCCTCCCCCTCCCCCTCCCCCCCAGGCCATTACGGACGGGCCAAGACCCTGCCACACTCTGGTGAAGCCAGACTCGAGGTGAATGGGAGCAGTTCTTCTTGAAGATACCCAGAGAATACGAGCTTAATTGTGCACAAAATGTGATCATTCGTTTCTTCACGCTGGGGCGGGTAGCCTACTATCGTCTTACTCGCCTGTGTTTCCTCATGAAGGGGTGAGGAAATTCTCGCCTTACCCATCTCTCTGACTCACGGAAAGGGTGGCCCATCACCACCACCCCATCCTCTCACTCCTCCACATCTAGCAGTCATACTGAGCTCATCACAACCCCAGCGTTTTGTCAACATGTCTACCAATATATATATATATATATATATATATATATATATATATATATATATATATATATATATATATACTACAGCAATTACGTTCTTCAATTGTTAGAATGACTTGGACGTTGTGTGTGACAATGAAAATGGGAGTTAGGTGGAGCAAGCGAATATGAAGAAAAAGTGGCAAACGCGTCTTGCAAAATCTTCCGCTGAGAAACTCATGGTTTAAGAACGTAAGTTAAAATTCACAGACGTAGAAAAAAAGAAAATAAAAGAAAATACGGATACGATAAAAGACGATATGTGGGCGTGGACATTCAGGTCAGGCATTCTGTGGCAAAAAAAAATAGAATAAAAGGCCAATGGAATTCAGTTAAGAAAATGGAAAAAGGTTAATTGAATGTCGTTTCAGAAAATAGGAAAAGGTTAATTGATTATTGCTCCGGGATTGGGAATTGGTTGATCGAATTCTGCAGCAAAAAAAAAAAAATGGGAAGAGATTAACAAAAACCTGTTTCAGAAAATCGGGAAACATTGATCATATTACAGGGATGTAAGAGGGTTAATAGCAAATGTACAAAAAAAATGGGGAAAAGTTTATAGAATCATTTTTGCTAAAAGAAAAAAAATCTCAGAAAATGGAAAGTTGATCTAAATTTGTTTCAGATACGGGAAACTTTTCGAAATTTGTTACAGAGAACGGGAAACGGTTAATGATACTCTTTTTACAGAAAATGGAAAAAAATTTTACTGGATAAGACTATGAGGAGGTAATGAGATGTAGGAACTATCGTAAAACGCTATGAATGGTTCGAATTGTTTATATCTTGTCTTAGGACATTGTATAGAATTCCTAGAAGCTATTTTCTAGCAGTATTATGTCTAGCATACGTTGCTTCATCATCTAAGGTTGCAATTGATGTATAAGCCTGATGTACGATGATACGTATGGGTGGGGAAAAGACCGGAGACTCGAGCAGGAAAATATCTGGGGAAATTATTTGCATCTAGGGGAAGAGATCTGTTCATCTGGGGTAACTTTTGGGGGCGTCTGGGGAACTTTTGTGCATATGGGGAGAATCTAGGGAGATGTTGTGAGCGTCTAAGGTTAGAACATGCGAGTGTAGATAGAAATTTGGCTTTGAATCAGCTGTCTGTCCTATGTTAGTGAGAGAGAGAGAGAGAGAGAGAGAGAGAGAGAGAGAGAGAGAGAGAGAGAGAGAGAGAGCAAACCAGGTGGTTGAAGTAGGTGGAGGTATCAGCACCCCTGGGTTTAACAGAGGCTTATCAGAGCTACATTGAATTAGCCTCTGGCTGTGAGCAGGTCTTTCAGCCTTATTTTGGCTCACTGAGGCGACCTGTTGTGACGCTCTGAACTTAATCTCATTGCAGGAGGTATGGCGACTCCATCTTGCCTCTCCCTCCCTCCCTCACACACACACACACACACACACACACATGGTAAACAACGCTTCTATAAGTGTATAGCTGCATACCACTATGCACAGATAGGTAATAGCAAATAGATAATAGGATTCTAATAGATATCTACCCTTCTTTCTTTAAGACATCACAGGTAGTTTCTTCATCTTATTCTCTCTCGCTATACACTCGTACACACCACAAGCACTTCCATATTTCATTTCGTTAACATTGTGTCTCATTCCCCAACCATCCCTCTGTATCCCACGTGGTGTTGCTTCCTCCTCTCTCTTCTACAGGTATTACTCTGGTCACTTCTCTCGTAATAGCCTCCACACTGCTCTCACACCCACTTGGTCGTCTTGTACAACTCGCAGGAGCTATTCTTCCTCTCGTTAACTGGTTCCAGGTCACAGCAGGATGGCACGAAGGATTTCACTGACCCAAGATTTCAATAGAATAGCATAAAAGTCTTTACTCCTCCAAGATTTATTGTATCCGTAATGACGTTCACAAAGTCTTGAACTGAATACATTATCTACAAACACGTAATGTTGAAACAATGCCTAAAGGCTATTTGAATCATGAGGAATTTTTTGTGGTTGTGTTTTATCAAACTGTACAAAAATCTTTGTCTAATTACACTCTATTTCCACCAAGTCAGTTATGGCAGATATTGATCTGACATTAGATAACTAGATCATTCACTTCTACGTCTGTCATAGACCAATGTGTGAGACATGATTACATACGCTTTAAATACGGAGAAGCAAAAAAAAATCTGAATATTTGCACACAAAACAACCTGGATGTATTTTTTCACACTCTCGACGATGCAATATGTACAGGAAACCTGAAACAGCTCCAGGAACAGAGGGGCAGGAGAGCAGCGTATGTGTGGTGTTGGAACCTAAGATAATTGCCTTCTGGCCCCACTAGCCAGCCGCCTCGCTCCACATGGGTTCGACACTGATGGATTCACCGGCCTTAAATTAACGGACACATAATACGAGGGTCATCGTTATAGCAGATCATTAGGTGTCTTCGTCGTCTGCTGTGTTTCAGGTGATGGTTACATTGTGTTTCAGGATGGCCAGCGTTCAGGGTAGGAGGTGGGTAAGGATCTACGTAATTACCTATTTGTGTACTAAGGGGAAGGAGTTCTACACTCGTGTGGCCACATCTCTTGTACTGTACGGGGTGGGGATTCTACACTCGTGGGGCCCCAGATCTTGTGTGTCTTTATATAAGTTTGCACTTATTTATGTGTGTGTTTTTGTTCATTTCTGTACGTGTATGCACGTATAGTCATATGTAAGTAAGTTTGAGCCTATATGAATATAAGAATGCGTTCATATGCACACTAACGCTAACGAGAATGAATTGATTTTCCCCATACGTACAACATTGTATATAAGATCTCTTGTTTAGATTACCGATTCTATATCTTGCACAAATTTTCGGACCAAATTTATCGCTTCACAGAGAAGCGCTTCGTGAAGGAGCGTTGACCTTTGGTCACCTGACATGTACTTCCTCAAGAAAATTGAACCACTGGTGGTCACACAGGATTACTGAAGACTGTCACGTGTCCTCAGTTACATGACTCATATTAGGACCATAAAATGGGACAGAGGATGGCCATGCATGCAGTAAGGATGTGTATGGGTTTAGCATTATCTTGAACACCTGAAGAAAATGTTCAAGATATTTTTTTTCAGTTGGTCGTCATGACCTGATGTTGACGACCTTAATTACCATTGGCATATGATAGGCTTAATCACCCAACCGAAAGCGAAAGGGAAGAACCTTAGACTCTCAGGCTAACCATCACAACCATTCTTAGAATATATTAAGATATAATGATAATATAAGCCTTAGAAATAGACAAAAACCTTAAATCTACTAACATCTTCCTAACTGAGAATACAGCGCAATGTACTGTACAGCGAAATTATCTTTGAGCCATGTCAAATGCTAAAAAAATTCTTAAAGCAACTGAGAAAGAACAAACTATCAACATTATGAGGAAAATATGACATAGAAAGAAAAAGATATGATTTACTGCATAGCTGGATCATTTCTCTCCTCGAACTCGCAGTGGCAGCATTCAAGGAACTTATCTGAACACATTAGAATAACGGAGGAAAGCTATAAAGTAAACTGCTGCAATCTTTTAGTTCCTACCAGACCACTTAAACAGTAAAACTCCATTTGTGTGGTGATGCTCCAGCTAACAGCACTGACTCTGAACCAGTAGAGAGAATATTCTTAAAACTGAACCATGTCGGTGCTTTCGAAGCGTCCCGAATCCTGAAATGATAAGGTGATTATTTGCTAGCTACCATCAATGACCGAAACTATAGAGGTTGAATGGAGTTAAAACCGTTTCATCACGAGGTGCTCGAATCGCTTCAAATCCTGAAATGCTACGGTATATTTACGTTAGCCAGAGGCTCGCAATCTGAACCAGTCGACATAGAATGGTTTTGTAATTCAACCATCTCTTTTTTATTTGAGTCGTCTGAATCCTGGAATGAAAAGGAGTTAATGTATTTTCCAAAAAAACTGACTTTGAATCGACCAAGTCACAAAGGTTCGAAAACTAAGCTATCTTCGCGCGTCCGAAGCGTTTCGAATTCTGAAAGGATGATATGTTGAATGCCGTCCATCAGCACTGTCTCTGAACCAGTCGAGACAAAGTAATCTAAAAACCGAACCGACTCGTTATACTCGTAATGTTCCGAATCCTATGATGATACACTGCTCATACTGACGTCCATCACATAATGAACCAGAAACAATATATAGAGCTGATGAGAGGACCTGATTCGCTTTAAGTAATAGAAAGTATGTGTAACTCTACTGATGTTTCTGGCTTCATATACATGATTAGGGAATACTTTACTAATTTCCCTACAACAGTCCACATATATTTTTCTTCCTCCTTATTGGTTTGAGAGGATAATACAATTGTTGTTTATACGCTGAATCTGGGAGGTGTCGTGGTATGTTTTCTATGTTGCCATCATGCAGTACCCCAACCTTGCCTCAAAAATCGTAGTTTGAATTTTGTATCTAAACAAGTATGCGTTGAATTATCTACCTGTAATGTACCGAACGGGGAAGGAGTTTAACCCTAGCGGAGCCCATCACTTGGATGTCTGTGTCTGTGTGTCTGTTTGTCTGTGTTAAAGTTAAGACATCTTGTTCCGGATTCCTGGAGATACAATTGGCGTCCATCAACCGTAACAGATTGCATTTTTTCTTGGAAAAGTTTCCTCGTTACAGTTTCTATGGAGGAAGAACTAGGCCATTACCCTCCTTCTTCTACCTGAAATTTCTGAGCGTTTTTGAAAATGTTCAAAAACAGCACAAGGCAAAAATCCGCAAAATCATTATTTTTTCACAGCAGTTGAACTCCCCGAATATTGTGTACGTGAGATTCTTGTTCCAGTGTTTTTGATAATAGAATGTTTTTTTATAGACCTAGAAAATCAGTTTATTGTATAGGGTACCAATGAACAACCGAACTAGGTTAGTTAAGTGGACTTTATGCCTGTCAACTGCCAGGGTCATTAAGGCTATCAACTGCCAGGGTCATTAAGGCTGTCAACTGCCAGGGTCATTAAGGCCGTCAACGTAAATCACATCCACCAACCCAAAACTCTTGAACACCTTCTTCAGGTGTAAATTGAAGCTCAGACCAAATACACTCCACGGAGCATGTGACCCCCGTATAGGATACAAATGTTGCACGTTCTTTCGGTATACAGATGCTGACTCTTGCTAGGATGACGTATATATTCAAGCTCCTCTTCCTAGCACAGGATAGCCATTAACAGAGAGAAGAATGGTTTACGAAAATAAGAAAAAAAGAAGTTAGCTACAAAGTCCCCTACCTTCAACATCCCAGAGTAAATGCCATTTGAGGATCATTGTGAAACAGAATCGTCGTACATAAAACAATCCTCGTTTGGTAAAATTCTTCTCAATCTTATTACCAGAGACAAAACAACTTCCTTATAGGATGAAGGTCTCCTCCATGGGTTAGTCCTTTGGCTAATTAAAGCCTCCTTCTTCAGCCAAAATATGAGACGGCTTCAGTTCAGATAACGTCATAGTGTCTTCTCCTCCTCCATCTACATATTTCACACGTCCTCACACCACTGGAAACTTATCTGGTAAGAAGAGTAGATGGTTGATGTGGCGTCAGTCCTTCCGGATGGCCTCGCTGTTCACTTTTTCCCCTGGTAAGCGAGTGTGACGGGGTCTTGTTGTCTTCCTGTAACTCGTCAAGATATATAAAAAAGAAGTATTAATTGTTTCCTTTTTATCATTGCCTGTGTAACTATGAACTGTCGACTTGAATACGATATGATACTGTTTTGATTAAAGATCTCTCTCTCTCTCTCTCTCTCTCTCTCTCTCTCTCTCTCTCTCTCTCCAAAGAAAATTACGTAAACACACACACACACACACACACACACACACACACAATATGAAGATATCAAATGAGTCAGTCCGTTCCACTGGATCATGTATTTAGTGGTGAGTTAAGAGAAACATTAAGGACGGGTCGCCAGATGAACACGGGTAACGTGAAGAACACACCCCCATCATGGCAGATCAGACCCCACCCCCTTCCCACTGGCTCTTATCATGCTCAGTATTTAGTATTCATGTGCCTGAGACACACACACACACACACACACACACACACACACACACACACATCATGCCACATGAAAAAACAGTAGCTAACACTGAGGCAATATGACTCACGAGCTACTATTTTAAGCAGATTACTTTTTTTTACCTCGTGTGGTATCGCGAGCAGTGAGGGGTTCAACATGAGGGTGTTCGGTTAAGAGGCGTTAAGCAGGTTTAACATGATAAGTGCGACATGGTCAGGTTTAACGTGACGACGGAAAAGCAGTTCCTCTGTGTTTTGCAGTAAGGAGTGCAAGAAATATAAGCTTGGGTTAGGTTAGGTTGATGTTACAAGCGAAGAAACAAGATCTGAATATTGATGAGGTGTGGAACACGGTCTGGGGGAACACACGACTTCCGGCGAGGCAGACACTGCCTCCAGTGAGCCACACACACACACACACACGGTGAGGACTCAAGTGACTGTTTTCCCACGTCCCTCTCCTAACAATGCCATAAGCAAACAGTATGTCTAAATAAACGTATCTTAAAGTTATTCCTCTAGTGTAACAACGTCCCAGCCAGTTATGTTATACAGACACACGTCTTTCTTTAGATCAAACTTTCCTTCAGTAATCCAACACACAGGGCTGGTTGACCTCTCCTCTCTGTCCTTCCTTCAGCTGACGTTTGACGAAAGCTTCAATTATACTGTGCAGTGAGAGTCGCACTCAAGGTTATGGCCGACTTCGAGAGCTACGGAGACTGTGGGCCTCTCACCCGTGTGCTGCTAAACTGGCTTTATGGAGGCAACAGTGGTTCATTATGATGATGAGGTCCGGGTCCCCCGCTCTCAAGACGCCTCAGGCCAGGCGTCTCCCTCCCTCCTCCTACACAGTACGATGGGGTGACTCACTGTACACTGACCATGATGCACGGTTGCATGATGAACTGGTGCATGATGCACGGTTGCATGATGAACTGGTGCATGATGCACTGGTGCGTAATGTACTGGTGCATGATGCACGGATGCATGAAGCACCAGTGCATCATGCACGGGTGCTTGATGCACTGGTGCAGTTGAAAAGCCCGATTTTGGCCATTATCCTCTCTCGTGTCGTGAATAATTCACATCTGGAATTATCTGAGAATTTCTCCTCATGCCAGACTCTCTCCTCTGTCTCGACCCTTCGGTAGGTGAACGCCTCTGTTACTTCGAACTAAAGATTGTCATTTTCTGTCGGGGTTGTTATTCTTGATGGCTCTCACACACGCAGGAAAAATTGATGCTCTAGATGTGACATATATTCTGAGCCGACGTCGCCATAACGCATTCTTACAGTTCGTCCAAGAGTCTGATTACGTCTTGTGGGTTCAGCGTAGCCCATGGCTGTGTGGGAAGTGGCTGGTGCAGTCGCCTAGACAACCTCATGACAATCCAGCATGTGTGACTCCCATGAGATATAACTTGAGAGTATAGCCTTCTGGCACACACACACACACACACACACACACAAAGCCTTAATGAGACTTCGAGTCGTGCATTGAACCTATCTTAGACGACCCTTCTTTACATTTTTCTCACGTGCGTTTCTTTCTTGATGGAGGCCAGCAAGAGGTGTCGCTCTCGTTCATATGCGAGTCAAATGATCGTTGGAAGGGACACAGTTCTCACGTTGATCTTCCCAGCGGTGCTGCTGGGAAGGAGTTCGACACTAGGGGAGGATCATGGAGTTGCTCAGGTCTCGAAACGTTTGAAGCAGATGCAGTTTAGGTCGACCTCATGTGACTGAGAGAGACATAGACTTTGCACCGATGTTGTGACATCCTTGTAATGAGTTCAAGAGCTTTAAAATAAGGGCCATTGTATGTTTGTTGTCTTTGCACTATACAAATCTTCACAAAAGCTATGATTTTTGTAAATGTTTTGTTGAATATGCCACTGGAGGATGAAGATGAAGAGGGGAGTCGTATATTACCACGTCCTTTTATGTAAAGGTATGTCAACAAATATTTCATTTCGATTCAATTCAGAAAGATATTTAGTCAAAGAAAGATGAATATATGTTTTATATATACTGCATATATATGTGATAGCTACAGCATGGCACTTCTTAAGCAATAATAAGAAAAAATATGTTTCTTAGGCTTCATTATGACACTTATAAGAACATGATCACAACACTTGTAAGAACATGATCACAACACTTGTAAGAACATGATCACAACACTTGTAAGAACATGATCACAACACTTGTAAGAACATGATCACAACACTTGTAAGAACATGATCACAACACTTGTAAGAACATGATCACAACACTTATAAGAACATGATCACAACACTTGTAAGAACATGATCACAACACTTGTAAGAACATGACTGGAATCTATCAAGAGCATGACACAGTTCGAACATTTTTTCCCAAAATGTTTCGAAATTTTCCAGTCGTGCGTTTCCTGGTTGGATGAGCCCAACTCTCCTATTTTAGCAATCGGTTGACTGGCACTATTGTCGTGTCCGCTGGTGACCTGAGATGACGCGCAGTGACCCCAGGTATTATTCCTTTGTTTCCTGTCGACCCCAGATACGTCCTGAAATGACCTGACATCTGCGAGGGTCACCTCACTCCCTTCGCTCCTTCAGAAATATGAGGTGTATATTGTAGTGACATTTACATAATTGTGAATGACTCTTTATGAACTAGGTAATTAGTTACCCAACTGACAGACAGTATACGAAGGGTTACGAAGGAATTGACGCAGCATTTTTTGTGGTCGTTCAAGAGGACGGAGGGTCATGGATGACTGTGGTTGGAGTAGAAAGACTTATAGATATATCTAAGTACAGGAAGGAGAATCGTTGATGGAAGTGATTTGAAAGTGATTAACGTCGGTCAATTACATATGCCGATAACTCGAGACCTAGGAATTGAATCACAAAAATACATGAAGTAAAAATATGAAGGAGGAGAAAATGGGTAACGTAATATAAGAGTTTGGGATGATGTGAAAAACCTGAATTTGGAGAAGAATCGGATCATTATTGATAAGAAAGACAAGAGATAGTGCAGAGATCCGTAGCTTATCGATGCAAGGAAAGGTCAGGTCATAGCTGTTAGGAGAAACATGATACGAGATAAGATTTTATTTGGCTGGGCAGTTTTAGTATGACCTTAAATACGAAAACTACATTAAAGGAAGGAACAGTATATATCTGTAGCTTAAGGTGTGACCTGAGGCAGACGGACCAGATGACCTGATATAGCCAGCTGACTTTCATCTGACCTGACACAGTATATCTGCAATACACTATCATACTTGATCGTACCGTCGTGTTCAAGAGTCGTGTCGTCGTGCGATTATAGGTCGCACAAACGTGCTCAAAGGATCAAATGTACAATCTAGTTTAAATCTTTCTTTCAAATGCGGCAACCTACATACGTACGCTCAAGAGCTGTGAGTGAACCAAGGGTGAAAAAGAAGGTATATGAAACGTTTCGTATATTGTCAGTCACTTTCACTTTTTCTTACGTATATTCTAAACTTTGTCAAAGTCTTGATATATATATATATATATATATATATATATATATATATATATATATATATATATATATATATATATATATAGAAAGTTTTAATTGATAGGAGAGAATCTTGGAGCTCAGAAACATAAGAATATGCAGCTTCAGAACCCTTCTGAGGACTCGAACCAGTTTCGAAGCATCAGTCTTGAGTCTCCAGTGTCTGAGAAGGAACACACCTGACGGAAGACTTGTACATCAGCCTAATGGATGGAGGTCTGATTAATTCTTACTTCGGTGGCCGTAAATGAAGCGGGTTCGATTCCCGCTTTATTGGAGTAGAAAGAAGCGGTAATTCTTCTGACTGTTATTGGGTTCTTCCGAGAATGTCATTGATGATGATTGCATTCTGGGAACAATTAACGACGCCTGGATACTGTCACACACTTTTATTGTTGGGTTTACTCTGAAGTGTACCAACTAGCTCGGTCATAACGATGTTTATAATGATACAAAACTTAATTATCAGTAAGAATTCCATACCATCATTTCAGAATTTACCGTTATTCATAATAAACAAAGCTGTAGGTTATGGAAAGCGAACGATAACTTTTATATCTGATGTTATTTAGTGTAACTTTATCATCGTTCACACACTCGGTAAGTCAAAGATATGAATGTATGTGTGGTTATGTGGTTGATGTGGCTTGGGACGATACCAATGGGCAGGTGTTCGAATCCAGGAAAAGCCAGACAGATCAGGGACTCCCTATGTTTTCATCCTCTTTCTCCTGGAGTTAGTTGACAGACAAGCGCCTGTGTGAAGGGGAAAAATTCTGGGAATAAAATTCCACTCATATTTTGATGTAAATTTAGTATCTAATAATAACGTCTTGATTTACGTGAATACCTATGATTATATCTGGCTAATTTGTTTTGCATTTTTGTAATTACCTATAAATTACCAATTAATTACCTGTGTGTGTGAGTGTCTGTGTGTGCGTGTGTGTGTGTAAGTATATAAACACAAGTATAAACCCTCAAACTTTATACTACTTCACCTTGTTTATAATTTTTCTTTAAGGTTTAACTTATAATCGCTGGGGACCTGGTGGAGGTAGCCCGTATTAACTTTACTTTCAACAACGGTTAAGTGTTTTACTACAGTCTCAAGAGCATCCGGAGATCCTCCTCTGCCAGATGAGGAGAGAGATGGAAGCTGACTCGAATCATTAAAACTTTTACTTAATATTCCAGCTTCAATGGACAGTTTTTGTGATATTTAGATTTTAATAATTTCAGTAAATGGCCAGTAAAATTACTGAAGACTTAAAGTATCGCTGTAAGTAAGAGCAAAAACGAGAAATGAGAATAATACAAAAGAAATTACATTGTACGTAAGGACAAAACCAGAGGTTATAAGAAGGGATTACGTCCGACACTTACCTGCGAGAAGTAATTCTTATTTACATATAATGTAATTTCGTTTTTTATGTTAATATTTCGTAATATTGCTGACTGATTTTTTTTTTCATTCTGCCTTGTTTAATGTGACGCTATACAGCCACAGGCAAAGCTCTTGAGACTTGCCTGGTCGAAGCTGATCTGAACCGTCTGTCTCGATAGACAGACACATAGCCTCGTAGTTGCTGTACCGAGTTCTGTGTTGAAAGACAGATACAGCTGTAGCTTGGGATACACCTGGATGAAGCTGTAATCAGTCCTCTGTCTCGACAGGCAGAAATTGAGCTTGAGACTCACCAGGACGAAGCTGTCTCGAACCCTCTGTCTCGACACTGAGACAGACGATTCGGTATAGTTTCGACCTGGGTTTACGATGACTCCGGGACTTAATATTACCACAGAAAACAGTCAAGATCCATTAATCTTTTCATAACAGATGCGACCTGGACGTAACCCAAGCTCTGTTGTAAGGTAAGGAATATCTTAAATAAACCATATGAATCCTCTCTCTTCATCCAACAAGCAGCAAGAAAACTCACTTATGCAACAGCTAAAGAAAACGAGACCAGGGCTATATAGATGTGTAATATATATATATATATATATATATATATATATATATATATATATATATATATATATATATATATATATGAGCAACCCTACTCGACCAATAAGAAACCAAGAATAGAGAGTACCATTATCCGACAGCCAATAGAAACTAGAAATACATACACATTAGCACTCCCCGACAGCCAATAAGAAGTAGGTCTAAACACCAACACCACCCAACAGCCAATAAGAACTCGGTATAAACATCAACACCGCCCCTCAGCCAATAAGAAGTCGGAATAAACATGGCGACGTTTAATGAAACTCGTGGCGTGTTCTGAGGATGGGCGTCCCAGCGACACTTGCCTGGCATTTATATCAGCAGGCCGGAGCCCAAGGCTATGACAATATTATGTTGACTCGCCTCCACGTAATTGTCAAAGCCCCATTGAGTTTCGTTCAGGATTCGAAATAATTCCATGGGCTTGCGCTCTCCCTATCCCGATATTGCTACCTGTTTACCCACGTCTGATAGAGGGAGTGGATCTTTTGAATATCGCCGATGAGGAAGTATTCATTACAATGATCGTCACAAATGTATCAATCATGAATTAAAACATCATACTTGGGTTAGGAAATATTTAGATTTTTATCTATCTTGCTGGAAAAGGCAACGAATGCAGGCAAGAACTCGGTAAAGCACCAAACCTTCCAAACAAGTTTTCCAGAGGAATATTTCCCTCTGTAAACTTGGGGGGGGTCACAATATACTAAACTTTTTCTCAAGGATATTTACGTATTCATGGGCGTATGTTTGTCTGTCTGTCTGTCCTGACCCGTTGTTTTTTTTTCTGGTCTTTATTTCTTTGTGATATATTTGTGAGATTGTACGAGGGTGTTGGGGGATTGTGGTATTGAAAACAGAAGGGTATTCAGCGAAAACCAAATATATATACTTACATTTTTCTGGGTAGTTCCTTCATGATATATATATATATATATATATATATATATATATATATATATATATATATATATATATATATATTGTTACGAACTCAGTACTTATCGGAGCAAGGTCGCCAGTAACACATATATGTTAAAAAGTACTACACTGATCCTTGTCTTTGCAAGGACGGTAGATTTGTAATATAGCACAACTCAGGATAACGCTATCTTAACGTTATAGGATTAAAACAAACACCAAGGTTAGAATTACTTATAATGAAAAGAATTCAAATGTACAAGGTGAACACATAAATCAGGCACGAATCATTTAAGTTAACACTGAACATGGGTTTTACATTGAACATGAGTTAACATTCCAGATAAGATTTCAAACCAGGAGATCTCTTTCCTTTGACACTTTGTTCGATAGCATTACATTTAGTTAGATTTTGACGTGACACAGTAAACATATCGTTACACTTAGTTAAACTTGACTTGACACAGTAACATCTTACAACTTAGGGCAGCGGTGGCTACGGGGTTCGAGACAGGGAAAGCCTACATTACCTTGCTGGGCTCGGGACTGGTGAAGGAATCGGCTCTCAGACGATCGTCTGAGCTTTTTATGTGAAGATCCAGCAAGGCAGGAACAGCTAACCACGCCTCGACCCGCCACCTGATTCTACTATAGGTCAGAATGACAACTGCCCTCGATAGGTCAAGAGACTGATTGTCACGCCCTCTCCTTGACGTGATTGGCTGAAGGAGGCCTAACGTCCGGCCTACGTATGTGGCGTGCATTCAAAATCCTCTGTTCCTCTGTCCACGACAGCAGCGAATGCACGTGACGACATACCGTAGCTGTTCCCATGGTTGGACCTGACGCCGTTGACCTGACGCCGTCGACCTAACGTTTGGGTGCTAGAGGACTGGTCAAGGTCTGGGTCAAAACATAATTACTAAGGCAATTAACACGGTCAGAAAAGGTGAGATCCGAGCCGATAGCAACCGCTCCCTACACCCAGGCACGCCATACACAGAGATACACCAAGACACATATACGAACATGTGGGCACACATACACGTGTTCGTAACAATATATATATATATATATATATATATATATATATATATATATATAGTTCACTTCCTATAAGAGCATTGTTTGACATTCTTCCTTTTTTTAATTGCAAAATGAAATCAATTTAACATAAAAGTTTGAAATCGTGAGGGTCCTCCACGCACAGCAGTTCAGAAACACGTCAAAATGAGAAGTTATGTAAACACGAAAAAAGTAGAAATGAATATCAACTTATTTCCCTACTTCCTCCAACGACTCTTTGTTGCAGCTATCTTTTTTTTTTTCAAGATAGCTATGATATTCATAAAGTAGGAGCATTCTTGCTTAATGTGGTCTAGCTCATGTAAGCAACGTAAGGACACTGAAAACAGAATCTTTTCTTCCAGTGGTGATCCAGGCACTCTGTACCTAGGCCCACAATAAATCATTAACATAACTGTGAATTATTGGAGGTAGAAAAAACTACGACCGCTAATTAAAACCATCTATGTTCTTAGTACTTCCTGCGCGAGCAGACGAGAGCCAGAATGCCATGTGATCCAGAGAATAACTGAAAATGAACTTAGTAGTTCAGTCCTCCACAAACTGTTGATCACGTCTTGACTTATCACAACAGTAAGTGACGATTTCCACGTAACCTACGTCCAGGTTTTGCTGGCCTTCCACGTCTGGCCATCACCAGCCAAGAACAAATCATCCTTGATTTCTCGAAGACCTCCCAGATCGCACAACTTTCCTTCAAATGTGGTTTAAAACAACGGTAATTCAACCTACCTACGATGTTGATGACGGGTCACCATGACAACAGAATGAAGATCAGAGCTTTGTACTTCCGTGATCCAGCGAAGGTCACTGTATGTAGCTGTGGATTCTACGAAAAGTTCGACGAAGGAAATTTACAGCAATTACTGAAATATTCTCGCCAATGTTGCGACAAAGGAAATTCCTTGTATATAATAGGAAATAACATTTCCGTGTGATCTGCTTCGTGAAACAATATAGAGATACTTCAGTTGGAATGTGAATCAACAAACAACTATATAGATATAACTCGACAATGAATAATGAATGGAACTTTGGAAAGACACATCATAGCGAAACCAAATGGGCTAAAGAAAACGGGAACAACAGATAGATAAACACTTCAAAATGAATAGATATTCACCAACCAGGACTAAGAATAAGAGAAAAGGAGAAAATCCATATGAAAACAATAGCTTAAGTTGGAGTAATGACCATTTGATGACATCTACAGCAAAACTAACCTTTGAGTTGGATGCTGAAGCGTCAGAAAAAAAGAAATGAGGAAGAGATCGACGTGTGTCGATAGTGGGATGGGGCAACAAATGGCATTTATCCCAGAGTGAAGTTACAGCAAAGGTTACCATATCAAAACTTATCTAAACTTATCTTATCAAAGGCTATCTTATCATGGAAATTATTTAGAATCCCTTAGACTATTAAGATTCACTTTAGGGATTATCGCTCAATTATAATAATTCATTTACGGAATTATCTTAGACCACAAGGTTATCTGAGGCTATAAAAAAGAATAATGAATATTATCTTAGCCTATCATGAACCATGATAGACTAAGATAATAATAAGATGATAATACGAACAAACAACACAGACTGTCTTAGTCTAAGATCAAACAATAGAATTATCTTATCGATGATTATCAAACAATTCATCTTAAACTAACAGGAAAATTAGTCGAGCTTACCTTACCCACACAACATCATACCATCTTAAAGGCAACAGTACAATAATGTGGGAAGTTGGTAATTAATTCTTGGATTATTTTCTTCATTTAGTAAAAAATGAACTAAAGCAGAAAGTTACCAGTCTACATCCGTAGAAAGTTTGGAATGTAGATTACACTGGAGAAACTTGGCTATCAGACGACTGCTTCCCAACCCGACACACTGCCCTTCTCTCTCTCTCTCTCTCTCTCTCTCTCTCTCTCTCTCTCTCTCTCTCTCTCCACAGTGACAAAAATTATAGTGAAGAATTTTTGTAACCTCTGGAGCGGAGGAGGATACAGGAAACGGTCCTTCTCGAGCGATTTCACAGAAGTAATCTTATGTTAGGGTATTGTAAGGTCTGGCTGGCCCACTCTCACCTTATAAGAAAGGTTAATGTGTGTGTGTGTGTGTGTGTGTGTGTGTGTGTGTGTGTTTTATATATGTCATTCTATGTGAGAGAGAGTAAGAAAGTGTGTATGTATGTATATACACTGGTTGTATGGCTATGTATGCATGACTGTATATATGTATATGTATGTATATATGTAGGTATGTAGTTAATATATATAAGACCGAGCAACTCAGTGCCTCGCATGTTGGTCATCAGTAGCAACCATTGCGCTTGATGTTCTCCCCACAGCGCGTAACGTGCGCACGTGGTAACACGTGACGTGCACACGTGGTAACGCGTGATGGGACATAATTGATGATTCGTTATCAGTATCAAAATCTATGAACATACTTCACACATCCGCACACACGAATGAGCCACTTTCAAAGACGTTCAGATACGAATGAGACACTTTCCCCGGATCTCTAGGCACGCATTTGGCACTAACCTGGATCATTAGATGCGAAGGAGGCTCCGTTCTTATCTCAGACACGAATGAGATATTGTCCAGGCCTTCAGGCACGAATGAGTCACTTTCAGAGACCTTCAGACGCGAAAGAATCGTCTCACGAACGTTCAAACACGAAAGAATCACTTCCGGGACTTTAGAACCCGAAAGACGCGCCCTCTGCTTCTGGCTCGAGGGAAAGTATGTATATATATATATATATATATATATATATATATATATATATATATATATATATATATATATCAGAAACTCTCAAGAAAGTTGCTTAATTAAAAGTTCCACTGGCAACGCGTCCTCTCCACTTGGGGTGAGAGTGAACACAAGCAGAGGAAGAGATATATAGTATATTATTAACAACTACTGTGGAGCAGGGGAGAAGTTGAAGTTGTAGGCTCATTATTGTATTTTGTTGTAGCGGAAGGTTATGGTGGTGCAAGACGCTGCAAGATGGTTAAGAAATAATAGACGATAGATGGCGGATAATGAGTGAGTTATGGCACAGTAGATGGTGGCGATAAATGAAATATTGGAACATATGTAGGTGAAAAAGATGATCATAAAGATGATCGTGATTAATGGAAAGGAAAACTGGTTTTAGGTGCCACAAGAAACATGATATCTTGAATTCTTCAACACGCTTCGATCTGTGCCACATGTTATACAGGCAACAGACGGAACTGTATTGTCTCAGGAAGTTATTAAGAGAAATACAGTTTGTACTTACAAGTACCAGTGACGAAATGCTACCATTTATATTGTTGTTTTTCTTTCGACAATCATTGGTCAAGTGTGAATTTGTAAAGTGGTTCGTAAGTAAAATTCAGACTTCGTTAACTATACATGTAATGTACTTAAGTGATACAAGTACAGAGAATTCATTTCTCCACATGTAACATTAAAGTATATATTCCCTAGAATAGAAAAACAAGTCCTACATCCATGTTTTTATGTTCTATATTTCTTCCGTTTTCCTTGTGTCCATAAAATTTACATTTTACAACTGAAAACGTTCGCTTGGATATATTCTTATTTCTTGTTAAGCCTGGCTGATAATGGCTCCAATTTGTGTGTTAGAATATGTTGAGAAATTGTGTCGTGTCTTGGACCTTGTCTTGTTGGCCTTCATTTCATTTACTCAGTTGAAGAAAGATAATGAAATAGCTATCGTCTTGAACAACATGTTAGGAAGAAAGTCCTCCAACAATGAATTACATTTCATGTTCATCTGCTTTCAAGGTTTTATGTCCTTCTTACATTATCTTAGTATATGGAGCTGTAGAGGGTCCTTGGTGGTGTACAGCTGGACACAGAACAAAGTAGTTTGTAAGTGATTTCCATAAGTATTACCATCAAGTTTTCGAGGCTCTTATCTTGATTGCTATTGGCACAACATCACATGGCTGGGTTTCTATTGGTCAGAATGTTTCTTTTCTCATGTCAAAGGCTACTACAGTCGAGGATAAACGTCCACATGGAGGTTGAACCTAGAATGAGAGTTCATAAGATTTTTCAAGTGGAAAAAAAAGAAAAAAATGGATATTCTAAAATTCTTTCAAAAACTGGTCCTGCTTGACTGACGTCACTGATGTACACGTCAAAAAGTCTCTTTAGAAGGTTACTGAAGTAAGATCCATTGCTGTAGATTCACTTTGCCTAAACAAAGGAAATGACTTTGAACTCTACTTAAGAACCAGAGGCAACAGGAAGGTCTTTACTGACTCCCTGCTTCCAATATTCTGATACGAACTGATAAAAGTCAAAACACACATGAGAACATAGACGATCCACATCACTATGATTCAGCATCGGTGAAGTAACTCCATAAAGAATTAGATCCCATGCTGGACTGAGGCCGGGAACCATCAGATACAGGGTTCAGTATCGTTGATAAATAAGAGAAAATAATATAAATGAAATATAAAGTTGAGTGGAAGACTCGGTACTGATGGTACTGTGTGAGGACACGATGACCCTGACGGTCGCGTGATCGCGTACGTCAGTTTTTTTTATTTTCGACCGACACTTTTGTTGGCGTAAGTGGCTCTCTTTCTCTCTCTCTCTCTCTCTCTCTCTCTCTCTCTCTCTCTCTCTCTCTCTCTCTCTCTCTCTCTCTATCTATCTATCTATCTATCTATCTATCTCTCAAACTATCCCTTGACAAAGGAGCCACAGAAGTGACCAGTCCATATCGTTAACACGGGCAAAGAATACGAGAGATAGATAGATAGATAGATAGATAGAGAGAGAGAGAGAGAGAGAGAGAGAGAGAGAGAGAGAGAGAGAGAGAGAGGAGGTGGGTGGGGGGTGAAGACTGGGGGGGGGGGGGGATTATAGCTAAAAGGCGCATCCCGTTAAGACCTCAGCCAGGGTGAGCGGCCACAGGATCTGGGCCAACTTCCTAGGCCGCGTCCCGCAGGACCTCCAGCGGTAATGCACAGGCTGTCCTCCCCTCCCTCATCCCGGGGCTCCTTGCTCCCGCAGGGGACATGATAATGCCATACTGGCTCTCATCACACCAACAACACACAAGGACTTGATATGTGTGTAAATACAACTGTGACGGTGTGATATATATATATATATATATATATATATATATATATATATATATATATATATATATATATATAGTCCAAGGAGTCCCTACTGTCCTTATGAGGCTCCTGCAGCTCCCAGGAATCTAGCCACGTCCATCTGTCGGAACTAAATGTCACAACTCTCTTATGATGATGTTTGCGCGTATATGTACAGAGAGATATGACATATATAAATAAATGGGATCTTAAAAAAGACTTCATATCAGTATTTCGTCATAATTTCTCCTGGTGATAGATACTAAAAAGGGATAGTGTTTGAATTGCTCTACCACCACATCCACCAGCCACTACCACCACATCCACCAGCCACTACCACCACATCCACCAGGCAGTCCACACACCCGCTACAATGTTGTGAGGCGATGCCAGTCTGGCTGACCACCAGAGAGGAGCAGGAAGTACACAAGATACACAATGTATTACGAGGAATAAAAAATACAAGACAAACGGTCAGTCTGAAGATGTCGTTTCAAGGCTCATTCGCTTCTTTACCATCTAATTCATAAAAACATTACCTCCTCCTCCTCCTCCTCCTCCTCCTCCTCTTCCTCCTTCTCTTCCTCCTTCAAACGTTTTTATTCCCAGCAGTTGACGGCACAAAGCCTTCATCATCCTGTGTAAAGGCTGTGGATATTACTAAAAAAAAAAAAAACGCCTTTTCCTGACAGACAGACACTAACAGATGTGATGTATCCGGTTAAAAGAGAGAAAACACAAGGGAAAAAGTCTGTTGAAGATCCGGATATCAGAAGTGATATTCGGATAACACTTAACGTTCGACCAAAAACATATCGAAAGATTACATTGAAGATGTAGGAGTATCTGTGGCAATGATCCAGGAAATATAAGTGGTAATTACCCGAAAAAATACCCAGCAAGAAGCTGGAGAAATGTCTACCTTTACATATATATATATATATATATATATATATATATATATATATATATATATATATATATATATATATATATTTTTTTCTTTCTTTTAAACTATTCGCCATTTCCCGCGTTAGCGAGGTAGCGTTAAGAACAGAGGACTGGACCTTTTTTGGAATATCCTCACCTGGCCCCCTCTGTTCCTTCTTTTGGAAAAAAAAAAAAAAAAAGAAAAAAAAAACGAGAGGGGAGGATTTCCAGCCCCCCGCTCCCTCCCCTTTTAGTCGCCTTCTACGACACGCAGGGAATACGTGGGAAGTATTCTTAATCCCCTATCCCCAGGGATAATATATATATATATATATATATATATATATATATATATATATATATATATATGTATATATATATATATATATATATATATATATATATATATATATATATATATATATATATACAGTTTTGATGCCCGCGCGTGTATGTTTGTGTGTTCACAAGTGTTCGTATACATTCATACCAATAAGGAATATGAGCGAAAATATAGGAACTCGTCTGAAAATCTCTTGGAGAAGCCAAAAACGTAAGGCAATATATTAGTTTTTATTTGGTCTCTGTTTTTCGTCCAGCATTTCAATCTCCCAGCGTTCCAATCTGCGCTGCCAGGCGTACAAACTACCTTCATTCATCAACGTCTGGGTTTTGATTTCGTATTACAGGCTTGACGAACTTTCTCAATACGTGCAAAAAAATCTTGATGGCACATTTTTCTATTAAGTTACAATAACAAAGTAGCGAAAACATGAATGAATCTAAAAGTGAGCAGTAAGACAACCGTTTTCTGTTGATATTTTAGTATGTTGGTGATTTGTATAATTCTATTATTCTCTGTGCATGGCAGGGAGAGCTTAAGTCTTTATAAATTCTATTCCAGCATTTGAATTCAAAGATTCGATTTCTATAAACAGTAAATGAGAATATTGTATCTACAACGCTTTAAGTGTCTTTAAACCAAATCTCTGTTGAGTAATTAAGTATATTAGGATGATGGAAGACTATATATATATATATATATATATATATATATATATATATATATATATATCAAACGGTTGCAATGAAGGTGACCCAAAGTAACTACGATATAAAATATTCCATTATTAGATAATTGCTATTCATTTAATTCCCTAAATGGAAGGACAATATTAATGATACTGCAGTATGTTGGGGAGGGATGCAATAAGTGGCTATAATATATGATTACGATCTCTCAAGTATTGACTGAAAGGGTCTGTATAGCCAATTAAATTCTGATGATATTCAATGAATGAAGTAAAGACGTGTAGATATCTAGTTCTGGACGTTAAGTATGGGGTCAACTGTTCACATAATGAAGAGATTTGATCGTATTTGAGGATTTGATCAATCAACACACAGACCTACGCCAATGTACACAAGGAATTAGTGGAGAAAAAACAAATATTAATTCCTGATACACTACCTACAGATATCCTTTCTTCTCATCTTGGTTAGGTCCATACACATTCCGACACCCCAACCTGATCCTTTGACGAAGATAAGCATTAATTTATGACCATTTTGAACTAGGACACAGCCCCAGGAGCTGATTGGGGTAATTACCAAATTTAAATTGACCGTAAAATCCATTAATTTCCTGAGATATGGTTTTAATGACGCGACACACAGGCGTGATCCTACTGGTTGTCCAGAACATGGGTACAGAACTGGACGAACTGGCTGGAGAATCATTGCCACATCTGCTCAACCACTGACACATTACCACACGATGTCTCACACAAGATACCTGAGGACAGGGAAAGACATCCACTTCGACGATGATCAAAAAAAAAAAAAGAATTGGGG
Source organism: Panulirus ornatus (assembly GCF_036320965.1). NCBI lineage: Eukaryota > Metazoa > Arthropoda > Malacostraca > Decapoda > Palinuridae > Panulirus > Panulirus ornatus. The sequence continues at coordinate 1,739,120 of NC_092270.1, forward strand.
TGTCGATTTGAACCCAGTGTAGGAGAACTGTCTTCATCACTTTGTTTACACAAAAAATAGATTTCAATTTCACCGCGAGAGAGAGAGAGAGAGAGAGAGAGAGAGAGAGAGAGAGAGAGAGAGAGAGAGAGAGAGAGAGAGAGAACGATTTTAATCTGATCCTGCCTGACCCGTCTTGGCCATGTTCGCATCCCCCAAGCCTTTGGTTGCGGCTTCGGACTTGATTTAGCCACTTTGTTCCCTCTCCCTCCCCTGCTGAGAGAGAGAGAGAGAGAGAGAGAGAGAGAGAGAGAGAGAGAGAGAGAGAGAGAGAGAGAGAGAGAGAGAGAGAGAGAGAGAGAGAGAGAGAGAGAGAGAGAGAGAGAGAGAGAGAGAGAGAGAGAGAGAGAGAGAGAGAGAGAGAGAGAGGGGGGGGGGGGAGGAAAGAGAGAGGGAGGTCCTTCCCGTCTGGCTACGTGAGCAAGGAAAGCGACACAAACGACGCCCTGGGTTACAAAGACACCGTCTCCCATTATATCTTTCCCGTAGAGTGAGCATTGCCAGCCGCCGCAGTGCGTCCTGGATTTAGTAAACTCTCTGTATCCCCCCCCCCACCTCCCCCCCATCCCATCCCCAGGGCCAGAGGCTGAGGAGAAAATGGGAAGATGTAAACGAAAGGAAGAGAAATATGTTCACAGAAACTGGAGAGGTCGAGTGCTTCAAGTTTTACATTTTTTGATTGATGCTGTTAGTTAGGGAAGTGAGGATGTGAATGAGGAATTTGTGAGGTGTGATATGAGGCATACACACACACACACACACACACACATGCACACCCACACACACACACACACACACACAAGCGACGGAGCAACAAATTGTAATCACACATAGTCAGCGTTGAGGCCTTCTTAATGATAACATTGCTCAGTATGAGATCAATCATCACGGTACATTGCACCGGAAGACTCCAACAGACGGATCAGAAAGATCGCAGCCAATGAGAGAGAAGGGAGGGAGGCGTGGGCAGGGGGTACATCGTCCCCTGGGCCTGTGGTACAGTAGTGGAGTGGAGGCCGAGTATCTCTTAGGATCTCAGAAAATGTTTCCATATCTCGAAGACTAACTTTCACATTTTGTGTGATGCTACATAGTTGATGTAGTCTCACTAATGGAGAAGGGAAGGGGGCCCGAAAAAACTTTGTACCCCCTGATAAAATCCCTCTCAGGGGCCCTGAGAAAGAGCATTAAGTATGTATGTAATTTCCTGCTTGTACCTACGTATTTGTCCAGTAAGAGGAGGGGGGTCTTAGCCTCCAGTAGATGTATAAACTCTTACATGTGTTAAACTTAAGTTCTTCCATCACTGATATTAAGAGCAATGTAGCATAGATTTGGAAGGATATTAGATCGCGGTTGTAAAAGGAAAGGTTGTCAAAACTCTAGATTTAGGTTGTGTTGTTGTGAGTACCTGAGGATCAAGGTTGTACCCGTGACCCAGCAATACCTGGAGAGCAGGACTGACCTGACCTCACATAACCCGACTCTCGGTTACCATACGCTAAACTCCTATGTTAACATCCTGTCCACAGATTTTAGTACCAAATCTATCAGTTAACGATTACCATAATTATGGTTCATTCATGACAATGAATATAAACTTTTGGACAAATATTCTACTTGGAATAAATTACTTTTTTTCCTTCAATTGTATTATTCACAAATGGTATAGTATATCATTAACGGTAGATGAAAGCAACATTAAAGATACGTTTAAAAAGTAATTCGCCAATTACTTCATATACACAGATGACGTTTTCTTTGTCCCTCCTTCGTTATACTGTTAACATAAAATTCTCCTGAGGTTATCTGTTTGCTCTTCTAGTGCCTCCAGACTGTCTTTGTGTCTGGTCTCTTCCACTGCCACGACCAGCCTGGGGAAGACCCACGAGTCTGTTACTCTTTGCATTCCTTTGCATTTCTCAGCATCATTTGCATGTCATGTTCTACTCGCGTTCTCCACCAACATCTAAAGAAGAATTGTTCTTTATAACAGTATTTATGATGGTCGTTTCATACTCATGAAAAATTGTCATTGTTAAAAGGTCTCAATATCTTTACTAGAGGCAAAGTGTCGCTTCTTCAAGAATAACAGAAATAAATTGTTTCTTGGTCCTGGGTGAGAGGAGGAGCCTTGTTGCTTATTTAAGTTTTGATAAGTCTTTTATAAACGTGTGTATGTACGTACATATCTGTGTGTATCATTCGTACAAGCAGATTGTATCTTTTCTCCACAAGATTGTTGATGATCACCGCATCTTTAACATTTGATGACTATATTTTTTCTCTAGTCTTTCACTATGAGTTTCTACTTATCCTGTAAAGTGATATGAATGTCTTATATCCGTTCTCACTTTATTCTTGAATTACGTATCCGTCGTTTCAGGCGCACTAACACTGCCTATATTCAGGTCACGTCACAGGATAATGATGTAACACAAATGATACATAAAGAACAGAAACAGAAGAGGCTCACTCCCCTTGCGGTACTATCGATGGAGCTGAGGTTCGCTTGTGACACCATGAAGTGGAATTCGTGTCTCCTGAAGATGCGGGTCGATAGATAGATAGATAGACAGTCAGATAAAGCTATACTGGACGGTAGTAGATCATATACACGTCCCTATAGCATATAGTGACATGACGAGGAACCGAACCCTACACCACACGTTAGACCAAAACTCTCGTTGTGGCCTCACATGATTCTCTCTCTCTCTCTCTCTCTCTCTCTCTCTCTCTCTCTCTCTCTCTCTCTCTCTCTCTCTCTCTCTCTCTCTCTCTCTCACGTAGGCTTAGGCCCCTCCCCCTCCCCCACCCGTGGAATGGAACCTCCTCCCTCCTTCCCACCCCCTCAGCATCATCAGCATCCTCCCCACATACCTCATCTTCCCGCTATTTACCGAGTGCGTCGGCCATTTATCAAGCAACACGTCCAAGATACACGGCAGAAACAGAGCCACAACAGGCGGGCCACCCGCCCTTTAGTTTCCTCTGATACTTAAAGAAAATCTGGGAAATCCTGGGTCTGCCAAGATGCAGATGAGGCTCTTAATCTTAATATTCCTTAGCTACACACGAGAAGATCCTCACGTCTTGCTAGACTAGCCATAGTTTTTTCGCTATGAAATTTCGTCTATCGTGAAGTCTATACCTGCCCACGTAGCTAGGAATAGAACAAAGATGTTAGATGTCTATCGGGAAATTGATGAATGATGAATGGAAAATACAGTACTTAGCATATGCTTGTCTGCTGTAAGTATAAAGGTGGATCACTTATATGAAGAGTGTAAATTATCTTTGTACACTTTGAATACGAAAATAAAGTTTCTGTAATATTGATAACGAGCAATATAGCCAGTTTACGACAGTGTTATCCGTTTACGATCGTCGTGTAGTTTAATCACCTGCTCTATAGATGTAAACCAGTTCTCTGTAGCGCTAAACTACCATGCTGCTTTCTTGAATAAGAAGAAACATAAACATACTCTGTTTCTGTCTATCGGTACAATCTATTTAGCTATCATGTCCTCTGTAGTAACTGCGTATGATACACAAGACCTCGTCAACCCTGATCATAAAGCTATTTCTCGTAAATATTTCTCATGAGAGAAATTCGTCTTTGTTATGAAAATTGGAGGATTTAAGAGTTTAGCTGTAATGCTTCAGGTAAACAACGTCTAGACCACCTCGAGGGGTTATAACACAACAACAACAACAACAACAACAACAACTACAATAACAACAACAACAATGAACCTTAATAACGAGGATATGTTACAGAAATGACCAGTTGCCACAATCCTGGTTGTCTCTGTGATGAACATATATAATACAGCCATTAATACAGCACTACAGCTGTAGGACGTGTCCTCGAAGCCAAAAAGGTAATGTAATTCAACCTCTCGGTAAAATACAGTTTTGTAATATTCATTTTTTCTTGATAACCTTTGTGGAGGATGATGTAATACAGGAGACGTGGTTGCATGGAGGATAATGGGATACAGGAGACGTGGTTGCATGGAGGATAATGGGATACAGGAGACGTGGTGGCATGGAGGATAGTGTGATGCAGGAGACGTGGTTGCATGGAGGATAGTGTGATGCAGGAGACGTGGTTGCATGGAGGATAGCGTGATGCAGGAGACGTGGTTGCATGGAGGATAGTGTGATGCAGGAGACGTGGTTGCATGGAGGATAATGGGATACAGGAGACGTGGTTGCATGGAGGATAGCGTGATGCAGGAGACGTGGTGGCATGGAGGATAGTGTGATGCAGGAGACGTAGTTTCATGGAGGATAGTGTGATGCAGGAGACGTGGTTGCATGATGCCACATAATCATGGTCATCATGCCAGACTTACTTCAACACACCATCTAAAATCCCTGAGTTTCCCCGGATTATGAATTGACCTTCATCCTCTTTGTACACTTGGTGCAGGACGGTATAACCCTCGGTTGACCTTTGACCTGACCCTAAAAGGTCAGGTCGAAAGCCACTATGCCAAGGGTCGTTCTCAGTTGTTGTACCGTCGTGTTCATGAGGTATACATACATACATACATACATACATAGAACATACCCACAGTCGTCAATTACATGTCGCATGTTTTGAGAAGAATTGGAATAGATGTGATGATTACAGACAATGTGACTACCAATTGACCAGTAATCACTTTACCTATAAAACCTATAATGGCAACTCTGGTCGGGTTTAATAGCTACCGGAGATTTTAAATGAACATATTAATTTCAATTACCTTGCGCTACTGTTCGCCAGCCGGATATAATATTGCAATTACACATGCCATTGTGTTTTTATTTCATCGTAAACATTTTTAATCACATTTACAAGGATGTTCTTTATTGTAAAATGGCAGAAAGTCAAATGTTGTAATTGTTTTTTGTTGTTAGTCAGTGTACTTGTGTGTGTGTGTGTGTGTGTGTGTGTGTGTGTGTGTGATTACTCTTGGTGATTACCGTTTGGGCGTTACACACACACGCACACACGTGCAGGGGCCTGGGGCGGATCCTATGGTCTTTCCTTGAGGTACAGATGTGGAGGGAATCTAACCCCAGGTGGGGCGTGGGCTGGGGTCATAAGCGGGTCGGGAGGGAACACGGCTGGTCGACCTGCATAAAAGCCTTGACCACCAGACCCGCTAGACGACTCCCTCACTCTGCTGCTGGGCTTCCTTCAGTCATGGCTGGACTCGTGTTGGTCACTGTGCTCCTGACGGCGTCAGCCTGTGTCCTAGGGCGTTCCTCGTCTGGCAGGATGGACAGTAGCTTATCGGATCCTGATGTCGTCTTTGGATCGAGCCTCTTGCCCAGGGTCATGGCCCCGATACCAAGCCCCCTGCCCAGGGTCATGGCCCCGATAACAAGCCCCCTGCCTAGGGTCATGGCCCCGATACCAAGCCCCCTGCCTAGGGTCATGGCCCCGATACCAAGCCCCCTGCCTAGGGTCATGGCCCCGATACCAAGCCCCCTGCCCTGGTGGGGTATGGCCCCTCCATCATCGAGGGAGAAGCTGACATTCGCATCAATAACGATCAAACTTGCTCGTCGCATCGTGGCCCACACGGTGCTTCTCGGTGCCTACAAGGGCGCTGGTCTGGCTATCGAAGCCGCACTCAACGGTCTGGGCATCGAGTCTGGCGTCACCCCTGCAGACTTAACCAACAACATGATGAAGTTGCATCCTGTGACGGAAGGCCTACGGACGTACCTCTCCACCGGGAGGAGAGGTGGCACCCCCAGTCCCCCAGACGTGGCCAGCTGGGTCAAGGCCCTCCTGGAGGATGTAGGCACCCAAGTGGCCCTGACGGGTGGCCTAGTCATGGTCTATTACTGTGGGCCAACCGTTGGAGAGGCCATACTCCAGGCATTGGACGTTGACCAGCTCTCACGGTGAAGACATCAACGGAGGAAACACCTTAGCGACACGAGAGATCGATCCAGACTGAGGAGCCCTGGCTCATCTATCACCATCTGTACGTAAGATGATAATGATGATAGACATTCTACGATGCTGTGGCTTTTTTTTCGATAGATACTTGTATACATAAAGACACACTACCCCAGCTTGTGTTTCACTTATTCCCACAATGTATCTCTAGATCTATAGATTCGTATGCAATATACTTGCTGTATCTGATCATTGTATTGTGTAGATTCAGATACAAAGGGAAACAAATTATGCGTATTCTACTGACCTATAACGAGGCTCATTACTGAGGGAATTAATTTCTTTCTACCTTTGTGAAGTTAATGACAGCCTGCATGGCGGATGATCAAGGTAATCTACCTGTGTATCATAGGGGAAAAGTTACATTGTGTGATGAGTAAATGATGATTATATTATTGTCGTAATATATTGAGACATAATGTAAGTTTTGAAGAGATGTGTCTCAGCTCTATAACGTACCTCTTTAATGTTCTTACTTACGAGTCTTCACTAAACTCCAACGTAGATAAGAAACAAAGAAACAAGCTCTCTCTCTCTCTCTCTCTCTCTCTCTCTCTCTCTCTCTCTCTCTCTCTCTCTCTCTCTCTCTCTAGTACCGTGTATCATCTTCATTATGAGAGGCAAACTACAGGAGATCGAGGCCAGGGTATAAAGAATGTACTTGCCGGTGAATTAATGCCAAAATAAATATACTACTAACATGAGTTCAGCATTAGTCGGTTCCCCCGTGAGACAATTTACGTTCTCGACCAGAACGAATAATTCAAGACTGAACGTTGGCTCGCAGATACAGAGTCTTCCATATTCAGACTTCCTTTAGCGACACAGCCTGGCCAAGGCTGGAGAGGACGCTCCTAATTTACCAGAAAGTCTGACTTGTGATCTGAGTTAGTTAAAACCTTCGTCAGCTCTTAGTTTTGCCACTAAGTCTCGTCTCAATATAAAACCAATCTCAGAGATAATCAGAAATCAGCATAAATTCGTTGATGACACAAAATATAAAGCAAATTTCCAATGACAAAATCATATGCAAATACTTTCCCCTAACGTTTCTATAATTTGCCCCATGTTTACGTAAATGTATTAAGGGGAAATACATTCCACATTCTGCGAGCAAGACTTACAAAAGTATAAGACATCCATGTAGCAGAACAACATTAAAATAATTTCATTTTGAAGGTAAACTTAGACTGGACCACATTCTCTTCATCCTTCACAGCCAACAGCAAACATCCTCATTCTAATCCTGGAGAAAAAGACAATACAATTGTGGTCGAGAATCTGATATAAAAAGCCCACACGAACGCAAATACAGTCATTCTTTTTCTCCTGCTCAGCTCTGATGTATTTGTAAAGTTCAAGGATGATCGAGTGAAGCGACAGGACCATAAGTTCTACGTCACAGTAGCGTCCGCTGAGACCTAAGTTACTGAAGACAGAAACAAGTGGATTGTTCATAAAAAAAAGAAAGGCCACGGACAGTGGACACACTCTTGGCCATGGGTGTTGGCGTAAGGGCAGTATATTTGGCCAGAGTTTTCAAACCAAAATATCATAATACATTAAATGTCATGATCATATTAGAATATCATGATACAAAATGTCAAAATGTCATACAAAAAATCTTTTATTTTCCATCTGTGCATCGCGTGGATATATATTATGCTTTCATGTTTCATTATCTTTTGATTAAATTATACTTGAGTCCATTTATCATGCATACGTGTCATTTTTCACAGATGAATATTTAATTACGTATTTATCTTTGTGTTTGTCATGCTTCCCGTCATATTTGCTCTCTCCTCGTTCGCTTGGGCAGTTCCTGAAGATGTAAATTATTCATTTCCAAACACGTGACGATGAATGAATAACGTCATTCATCATACGAAGGAATACAAGTCAAAAAGCAGCCCACAGGGTCGCTGCTGGTTATGATGGCGGAACACATCAGGAACATAAACCCTCGAGTGTACAAAGCAGAACAGCAAACAAATGACGGTAAACTTCCTTACCAACAGAGGCACCTTGTCATCTCAATCGTAAACATCAAGTAAGGTATTCCGTCTTGTCTGTTTATAGACGCATTTTTGATGCTGCTTTCATTTCCTTTCGTTGTTCATTCCACATATTGATAATCCTTCTAAATCAAAAGCAGTTCTTTAATAGAAGGATAACAGTTTCCTGCGAGTCTGTTTTCATTACTGTGAGTGACTCAGATTGCCTTCGCGTTCATTACCTGCTGAGACAGTCCTGTTCTGGCTTTTGGAAATTCAAGTACTTGAGTACTTGTATTAGATCACCTCTTAACCTTCTCTTTCTCTAGTTAGATGAATCAATGGCTTCTAGACGGATATTTCTTTTCTTTATTCTCTCTTATTATTGTCAAGTAAGATGAGGACTCACCAGTGAACTGTATGGAATGAGAATTAGTCTCTTAAACTTGAGTACAAATGTTCGAACTGTCTGGCTCGGTTATTGAATATTCAGATAAGTTCAAATTCTAAGGTTTTGTATCAGTACCAGACTTTGATTCCTCGAGAGGGTCGGTCCTTCTCTGATACGTTAATCTGTCATAAGAGTAAGTGGCTGGTCATATCATCACCTGACAGAGAGGAGCATAGCTGTCACACACATCAGGTTATTTCCTTAATCTTTGGTCTGTTGTTGTTTGCATATATCTGTATTCACAGGTCAGGTCAGCGACGTCACCTAGAGTTGCCCAGGTCAGATGATCGCAAAATATCATTCTCTCTCTCTCTCTCTCTCTCTCTCTCTCTCTCTCTCTCTCTCTCTCTCTCTCTCTCTCTCTCTCTCTCTCTCTCTCTCCGTACATAGATCAATATCAATAAGAGACATGACAATGGTCCAGCTTAACAGAGCACACAATAACTGCTGTGTTATTTATCGTACCAAACCTGATGGTCGACACTCAAAGCAGCGACACGAACGCGCTAAATCATGTCACATTATCTGTAGCGCTTCACCACTTAGGAGGGAACAGAGCGACGATGGCTTTATTGCACGTGGATGGATAAACTCGCAACTAATTCATCAACTGTGCGTATACAGAGTGAACGAGAGGTACGTTATACATTACGGGGGGGGGATGTGGAAGGGGGAGGGGGAAGTGAATGAATGAATACATTTATGAGGGGAATATATGGAATATGGGTGGGATATACACGAAAAGTGGGTATCAAAAGTGAAAGAGGACTGTATGTTCCATATATATATATATATATATATATATATATATATATATATATATATATATATATATATATATATATATCGTAGTAACTCACATATACAGGTGGTGCAATCTGGAGAAATAAACCGTAAGAAAAACTGAGCAGTAGAGTAACCACCCAAGTTTCCGTCTGTGTTAAATATTCAGGAAACTGTCAAGAAAATCGAGTCAGGTGCTGACCTGAGCCCTGTGGGTGGCCAGGTCAGGTGGCTTACACCTGACCTGACCCCAACCATTCCATGTTCCTCTGGTCGGTAATTGTACGTTCCTCGGCTGGAATGAACTTTAGCTTTATATATATATATACATTCTCTTGCCCACTTGTGACTATGGTTGTATGTCTTTATATAGATGTAGTCTACACGATGTATTCTATGTATTATGTATTTTGCTGTATTCCAATGCTATCGACGCTGACGTGTGTGTGTGTGTGTGTGTGTGTGTGTGTGTATTCCTGGATTTGACAATAGTCAACAGGTAAAAAATTGTTTAGCCAAATTTCGTATCTTCAGTTTAGATGATCAATATATTTCCTTTATCTTTTCCCAGATGTTTGCGTCCTCAAGGTCACACCTCCTGTGACCTAACGTTGACCCTCAGGTCACGTCCGCGTCAGGTCACATGCAGATGGCCAATCATATCCCAACTTTGAACTAATGGTCATTAGGTTAGTCAGACGATCCAGATGCATTGCCTGGGTCAGGAGGTGAACCTCTGGGTCCTGATTGGTTCCATGGGCTGGTCCCCCGCCCCCCCCCCGCCACGGTAACTTACCTTGGGAACTGCCAGTTCAACACATACCATTCTCAGCCACCCTGCTGCAGGAGAGAGGTAAGTCAGGCCACCGTGTTCAAAACTGATGTTATATAGACGGGGAATTGGACAGGAGGAGATTTTCTGCAACATCAATAAGAGGATATATTCTAAGTAATTTCTGGCGTCATTAAGTAGTTACAGTGGTTTACAAACGATGAGAAAACTGGCAGTTTGACACGTCACACGCGGATTCGTATGAACCGTTGCGTCTCGTATGAGAGTAATATATAAACATAGGATATGATACAAGCTTCACTCCGTGTTCGAACCAACGAGTACAAATCACTGGTCGATTAAAGTAACGACTAACATGTAGACGGAGGTTGTACACTTGTACAGTCAGGCTTAAAGAAAAAGCTCCAGAACACGACTGGATGAAGCTTTGACTGAACCCCATGTCTCGACGAACAGGAGGTTCAGTTACAGCTTCACTGGCGCGATCCAGGGATTCGAAACTACAGCCTTACCCTTGACTATTATTTTCCGTAACTACATACAGACAGACACTTTATGAACAACACGAAGCCTCTGTGGCATATAGAGACCATCCAGTAGTGGAAAACCTTCTTGAAAATACTGATCTACCGTGACATAACGTCAGGCAGGGGTTATTATCTCTCGCTAAAACAGCGGGAGATTCGGTGTGGAGATGGACTCTGAACCATCGCCTCTGTTGTGTTGTTCAGGTCATCCTGGGACCTGCTGTTCAACATCTTTGACGTGAGTTATGAGAGGAATCCTAGTCTTTGCTCCCTCACGCCCACAACGACCCATGTGGCTCACAGCGGTTCTAATTTCGTCGACCTTGTGTGGGAGTAATGACGACAACTCCAAGTCTGGTCGCCTTTGATGCGCATACGAAGGTTTACAAAGGAATTCAAACAACAATAGAGCGTTGGGTCCTAACAACACTGTTTGTGGGAGTGGAAGATATCAGAATTGTCATTCCATAGATTATTCTCGCAAGAGTAGGATGGCATATAGACGTTCCAGTAGAAAGACGTACATGCTAATGTTTCATAGAAAGATATTGTCCACCTGATATTGATGTATTACCCATTAAAGACTCGAACCGGGGACCATAAAGATCTTGTCCACGTGATACTGATGTATAGCCCATTAAAGACTCGAACCGAGAACGACATAGTTAAGCGGATCTTTCGAGCAAATGATAAAACGTTTGCTAACAATCGGTTTCATTTCTCAGATGAACCTCTCTAGAATGGTAGGCACTGTGGTCTATAATACAACTCAAAGATCTTTTTCTTTCATTAATTATTTTGTAAAAAGAAAAAAAAATTGAATGCGGACCGTATTAGGCACCTCATTTGCATATACAATTAAATCGCATGTGTGACTGACATTTGGAATATATATAGGAAATTATTTCCTAAAACTTATTGTTATATTAAACCGACGATTCACTGAACACATAATCTTTTGTGATGTATTATACATCTAGATGTATTTACTGTAGTGGTATAGGGAGGGATAGAGGGGCGGGGATAAGCCACGAGAAGTGAGAGAAGGATAGAATGATAAGAGGGAGAATAGAGTGAAGCAAGGGCATGAGAAGGAGACGAATGATAGTGAAAAAAAAGAGAAATACAGAAGAGCAATACCAAAAATGAAAGATGAAAAAGGAGAATAGGAAGAGACAGGAAAAGATGGAGACTACAGAAGGATAGAGGAGCAACAGGAGAGGGGGAGGCAGATAGATGGAGTGAGGACAGATGGAATTTAAGATGAAAACGGTAAGTCGTCGGGCCAGAGGTGGAGCGGCACGTGTTGAGGTCACTGCTTGAGTTGCGTCCTCTGGGAAATTACAAAGGATCAAGCAACAACAAGGTAACTAAAAACGTGAATCCTTGAACAGAGAGAGAGAGAGAGAGAGAGGGGGGGAGAGGAAGAGAGAGAGAGAGAGAGGGAGAGATTACTCTCGTGTTTTTTTGGAGGACGGAAGAGCAAATTCCTTGGCTCTGTGGGCCAGACACTCTTGGAATTTATCATCATTTGCATATGTCTCACACTAATTAAATTGCGTATCTTCTCGACTGTTGTCAATACGTCGAATTCAAGCCTTTGAGCACGGTACGAGCCCTGAGACCAACGGTACAACCCTTCGAGCACGACGGTACGATCATTAAACACGACGGTACGACCCTGGTCACCATGGCTTAGCAGTTTGCATCAACCCTTAAGTGGCAGTTCAAAGGTCATAACATCATGCCCAATCGTCATACCGTTGCAGATAAGGGTCACATCGACATGCTGAAGGTCTGAAATACCGTCGTAACACGCACTTCGTCTCGTATCTCGACTGCCAAACTTAACAGATCAAACACAGGAACATGTGATCACATTCTGTGTCAAACAAGATTATGTATATACCAGACCTTCAACTGAATAACATTTTCATTAGATTTCCTTATTCACTTTTGATATATTTTCTGACAGATGAATGAATGGCTCCAACACCAAACTGAAAGCGATTGAGAATACACGGAGACATCACCAGGAGAGACGTGTTGACATCTACTAAATGTCAGACTATGATAGTATACTAGATTGGTGACTGATACGAAAGTTTTCACGTTATCAATAATTGCTTATATCCGCCTTATGATATATTTATATCAGGGTAGGTCTGCTATACCTTGAAGATTCTTAAGACAGGAGCTGTCCAGGGAAGGTTTACCCTTCTGATTTACGAAGGTCGAAGTGATGACCAGAATCAGCCCTCCATCGCCCGTGTTAGGCTCGCTAGTTTACTTTGTCTCATCAAAACTAAACCTCGGGAATAAACTGTGTACCAATCCATCTTTCTTCCATTTCTTGTCTTTACACTATTTTAGTCATGTCTTTTACAGACATTCAGTTTCTCTGTTTCTTACACATCTTCCCACGTTCTAGATCGAGGTATGTTTCCAATAACGACATCATTATCTTTCTAAAGACTTCCTTAATGAAAAATCTAAACTCAGAGATCTGTTTCCCTGGCGTTCATGTTCTAAGAACGTTCAGTTCTTCGTCAGGAGGAGGTGAACGTGTCGGAGAGCAACCTGTACAGTCTGGCAAATGACTTGTGAACTTGTAAAGGTCAAACTGGAAAGGCAAAGCTTCTTATTTCTGCCAACATAAGACCCGATTCCTCAGATATCTCTGGGACGCGCGTCAAACTCAGTGGAAGCGAAATATTCATACCATCTTCGAGGATATCATGGCTAGAGACCAGAGACCAGAGGGCAAACCCGTGGTGTCCTTTTGTGATCACATCCCCAGAGGGAAGAGTGACATGAGTGTCTTGCCAGACGACCTCTCCGCCGAGTTCATGTTTGCTCGTCACTGATACTAACTTGGAGAAGACATGTTGGGTGAGGAAGTCTTAAAAGAAAAATGATCACAAATCTTTGTTTACCAAGTAAGTATCAAGCATTCTTGTACTGGCAGTCACCTTCACAATCATCATGAAATATCAAATCTTGGAAATGATCACTAAGAGTTATCATTGGTTATTGTTTGTTATATAAAGTGTTTAGTTTTAACACAGGGGGAACCACCGAATTACTTTTAAAGTTATATATTGTGAAGGACTCGACCCTCTAACATAATCTGAGGATATGTACCCTGTGTCATTACTAGTGGAGCTCAGCTGTGCCAGGAAGATGGTACAAGATAGCCATACGAGAGAAAAAGAAGAGCTAATATTGGAGGGAAGAGACAAAGAGAAGGGGAAGTGATACGTGTTACTATTGCCTGCAGTGGATAACGAGGATGAGGTATGTGGTCAGGAGGACAGAGAGCCACACTGATGTACAGAAACGAAGACAAAAGAAAATGTAAGTCACGAGAGAGTATCATCTAAACTACTTATAGAAGGAGTGATGAAGCGAATGCAACTTAGAATATGCTTGAAGGAGAGACAGATCACGTGAAGGTAATGAAAAATGTGAACTGTGTAGAAGAACGACAAACAGTCAGAGATGACCAGATACATTATAAAAGACCTTATAAAGGATTAAACTCTTCTTAGCTACAGCACAGTGAGGCAAAGTACAGCATTGTAAGGCAGGATGTAGCACCGTAGGACATGAGACAGCACTGCATATCATGGCACTGCACAGTGAAGAGCAGCACTACAAGGCACTGCTCTGAACAACATGGTGTAGTACCACTTGACAAAATCCATCACAGTGGAATCTGGAGATGATCATTACAATGCCACTTGAAAAATGACCCATTTACCTCCAGTGTCACAACAGACTTTCGTTGAACGCTAATGAGAGTCGTGGAGTGTCGTTAACCGACCCAGGACCATCGTTGTAGGTGGAAATGGACCAATAAGGTAGCATCGTTACTTCGGTATGAACCAGTTAGCGATTCCCATTAGGAAGAGGCGAGAGTCAAATAGGAACAGTGGCTAGGATCATGTCTCGTGTATTGCTCATTTTGACACATTCTTTACTGTAGGTGTAAAAAGACGTAATGACCAACCATTTTCTCTCTATTGTTAATGGCAGTAAGTATGTATCTAGTAATCACATTTAAAGTAATCCATTTGTGGAGGAGCCATTAACGAGATAGATGCAATTATGTGCAAACTACAAATTTGGGGAAGGTGATTAATTGCACCTCATTATGGCGAACTGTGTACAGGATTAGGAAACATTGGAAAAAATATATACTTTCCATACTAAGTCGTGTGTAGCACTGTTGGTATGGTGTGGCACTCGCTGCTGGTCCTGTGTGGCACTGCTGGTATGGTGTAGCACTCACTGCTGGTCCTGTGTGGCACTGTTGGTATGGTGTGGCACTCACTGCTGGTATAGTGTGGCACTGTAGCGTCTACGTTAACCAGAGCACGACCGAGGCGCCCACCTAACCCTTGAACGATAGACTACAAGAAAAGGTCACTACATCAACCCTCGGCAGGAGGAGGAGTAAGGCATTTTGCCTTCTGTATTATACACTAAACCACTGACGGTAGGGATGGGAGGCAAGGACCTCCTCCTCCTCCTCCTCTTCCTGTAGAATATATCACCCTTCTCTTTTATCCCCCTTCCTTCCCCCTTCCTTCCCCCTCCCCTCTAACTGTCCCTCTGGTCTGGGGGTGGGTGGTGTGTGTCTGACACCGGGCAAACATATCATTAAGTAGTGATAGCGCTGACATCAGTCCCTCTCTCTGCTAGTATGTCTAAAGTTCTCTTAACTGATGAATCTTTGATTGCCGCCCACTTGCCCCATATATCAGTGTTTGACAATCCTTCCTTCCACACACACACACACACACACACACGCAATATGACCTACATCAATGAAAAATTGTCTACGAACTCCACACATGTCACAGATCCTCTTGACAATC
Organism: Panulirus ornatus; assembly: GCF_036320965.1. Classification (NCBI taxonomy): domain Eukaryota; kingdom Metazoa; phylum Arthropoda; class Malacostraca; order Decapoda; family Palinuridae; genus Panulirus; species Panulirus ornatus. The sequence goes on from NC_092270.1 coordinate 1,754,558, forward strand.
ATGAAGACACAGCCAAGTCACCCGTACCAAACCACTGTCATTAATCCTACGTTAAAAAACTCAACAGTACCTATCTATCCACCCCATAACCTGCGACATGTACCTTTGTACGACAACTCCATCGCATTTTCACCCAGGACAGACTACGACAGGGACACAGCATTTACCTGCCAACTACCACGTCCGCGTCACATGAGAGATAATCTCCCCACCTCACCAGATGAGAGATAATCTCCCCACCTCACCAGATGAGAGATAATCTCCCCGTCTCACCAGATGAGAGACCATCTCCCCGCCTCACCAGATGAGAGACCATCTCCCCGCCTCACCAGCAGCAGTCGCCATAACCCTTGTAGAAGGGAACTACGAACTACAACCTCTGATTTTTCACGTTGTTTGTAATCTCGACCCACGCCAACAACCAGAGGCGAAGTCTCGTATTGTTTCACAACCAAGAAGGCTCCGTGAGACGGTGAGGGAGGACGTCTGCCTCTGCCTGAGGGCGACAACAGACTACTGTACTGCCTTTGAAGTTGTAGATGGAAGTGTGGAGGAGAGGGATTGAGGAGGTTCTGCTCGGTGTGTAGCTTTGCCTGAGGGAGGAGACACACGAAGATTACCGAGGAAGTTAAGTAGACTTGGTTGTAAACATCTCCAGAACCGTTTTCTGCTAGACGGAAGGACACTCGTCGACCGAAAAGTTTTTTGTTATATTCAGAAGTGTCTTTAATATGTCACGCATATTTCCAAAGTGTAAAACACACGGTCAAAGTTAGGTTTTTTTTCTATAACGAATTTAGAAAATGACCTGTAGCCCAAATGGTGGACGTGGCCGACTTTCTGAGCGCTGCGCTAAGCTCATACACAGTTGAAGGGGCTCATAGGGCATGAAGGTATATATATATATATATATATATATATATATATATATATATATATATATATATCGTCGTAAATTCATAAAATGAATGTTACAGATTTATAATTCAATTGTTGTATTCAAGTTAACTGGAGGAAATTTGCATATTAATACCACATGTAGTTAGAATATTCAGTATTGCAAGAATGACAATATTGTTCATTTAGTGGGCGTATTTAAGACAAATATTTATACGTTGGTAGACAGCTGCATCATGAACCATATTTATAGGAATATATACATTCTGTATGACGATATCTCGTGGGATTGAAATCTCTCTCTCTCTCTCTCTCTCTCTCTCTCTCTCTCTCTCTCTCTCTCTCTCTCTCTCTCTCTGATGTGTTCCAGGGATCTTAAAGGTCACTGAAGATGTGTGTGTTAAGACGTAGAACATCATACGTTCCAGCAGCCTCTTCCAGTATGTGGGAAAGACACGCCAACAGGTTAACAAGACAGGGGTAGTTAACTCAGAACCAACACGATCAAACTCAAAGCAAACAATAAGACATAAGGTCGAAGGTTACAAAGGTTAGGAGGTCATAAAAGTCACCTCGTAGACTGGAAGACAAAAGTCTGGAGCCACAAAAGTATTGTTTGTTCCTTATTTTTCCCTTCCTTTTTTTGAGTCAGTGATTCACTTTTATTGCCCCATAACTCAGCTCTTATGACCAGATGGTATATTTTGCACCATAGTCGATTCCCTTATAGACTCTTATTGTAAAATGGACTTCCAGTTCTCCGGTCATTTTCGCGTCACTTTTCATGGTATTTCAGAAACTGTTTTGAAATATGGAATCATCTTCTTTTTCACGTTGGGGAAATGTTGAAAACAAAGTTTTTTAAATTGAAGTTATTTATTAAACAGGTTGTTTCATTGTTAAGGTGTGTTGTTACCTAGTTTCCACAGAAAGAATTTGATGTTTGGTTTGTTAAATCATTTTTATTGTATTACTTTTATTTTCGACGACTCTGTAAATATATATATATATATATATATATATATATATATATATATATATATATATATATATATATATATATATATATCACTTAATTATTCTCGCTTTCCTGATTTCATGAGGCCCTTCCCTCAGGGTTCTCCAGTCTATCACATTATACATGACTGACTCACAACAGCGACTCATGTTTCACCACATCTTCAAGCCCACACTTCCTCTCATTCGATTACGCAGCCAATTAAACGATCGTACCGTGATCCTCCCACTCTTCCCCACACCGTTCTGTAGTCGTATGCAAATGAGACAAGTTTCGTTATGTTTTTTGCGTACTGATCAGAATTCAAGGAGTGAGAGCCGCTCTTAATAGGATAAGGTAATTCAATCCGGGTACTGGAAAGAGGACAGAGAGAGAGAGAGAGAGAGAGAGAGAGAGAGAGAGAGAGAGAGAGAGAGAGAGAGAGAGAGAGAGGTCAAATAGGCGAAGAGATGAGGTAATGAAAAACAAACTCGAAAAAGAAGAAGAAAAAGACTGTGTGGTAATAAGGAGCGTCTTGTGTGTGTGTGTGTGTGTGTGTGTGTGTGAGGGGGGGGGGCACCCAGGGTCACATTCATTAGACAACTTATGAAAAGAATTATTCATCTCTCGCTGCAGAACCAACAACCTATTGGAAACTGATTACCCAATGTATGGTAATTAGTTACGAAGGTTTTAGAGTACACTGGTCAGTGATTTGTGTGATATATGTAGGCTTTTTTATATCATGTTTTTATATCCTGACCCGTACTGGTCAGGTCGGGTCGAGGGAGTTGAGAAAGAAAGATAGTAGTGATAATGGCCTACGTCTTAATCTCCTTATCTGCATAGGTGGTGGTGTCTAGGTTATAGTGAAGATAAGCGTGAAGATAACCTTTGACCTGACCCCACAAGGGTTGGGTCAAATTGATTTTTTTTTCTGTATCAGATTTCATTACGTTCTTTCGTATCCATTTATGAATTATGTTTACGTCTTTTCACATTTATGTTTAATGTTGATCATCGTTTGACGGTGTGACATCACTCATGTCGTGTACCAAACATGTGACGTCATTTCTATTTTTGTATCCCTCCTCCTTGTGGCGCCCAGGATAGAAAAGCCTCTTCTGAAATTGTTCCATTTCCTATGCAGGAGAGAGAGAGAGAGAGAGAGAGAGAGAGAGAGAGAGAGAGAGAGAGAGAGAGAGAGAGAGAGAGTGTGAAATTGCAAAGTGGAGACCAAACAACAGCACTTCCTCTGCCCCCCCCCCCCCAAAAAAAAAAAAGCCGTCCAGGAGAAGTTCACAACCAGCAGCTCCAGCCTGGACTTGACTTGTATCAAAGTCATCCAATAAACATTGACCTTACCATGAACTCATTACTGCTCCAAGAACTGCTCTTGTGTGCTGGAGGATGGGTGGATACCCTACCCTCACTGTCATGGAAACATCAGTATACAAATTACCATTCTCTGGAATCATTAGTAATGTCATTTGTTCAGAACAGCAAATGATAGCGAGAAGAATCAAGTCAGGACTCATTGTTTCCTCGAAGCTTCGCCTCTTGTTCGATACAGCTTCGTTGAAAAGCTTCATGTCATCTTCGATACAGCTTCGTTGAAAAGCTTCGTGTCTTCTTCGATACAACTTCGTTGAAAAGCTTCGTGTCTTGTTCGATACAGCTTCGTTAAGAGGTTGGGGGAGGGGGGAGTACTCGAACATGTCAACACATTTATGATGGCGGATGTTTTCCAGCTGATGACCATCAGGTAACATCTCGTATTGGCTCACAACTACATGATGCAAGGGCCACTTCATCATGGGCCACTCTGTTGTCTGAAGGGCATGGGAATAGCACTGGTTGCAGCCAGGATAAAAATAGTAATTAGTGAGTGACATAAAAATGAGTTAATCAGGACATGAGAGTAATGCCTGATATTCGCTTCATCTTTTTTTTGTTAGTTTGTGAGGGTTTGTATCTGGCGTAAAGGCGTATATATGAGGTCTGACGAAAAGGCGTACACGAAACGGCCAATATGAAGCTCTAGCGTAGATCTGCAGAGAGACGAGTGGGAGTTCAGAGGGAGAGGGGATTACAGTATGAGGGAGTGAAGGGAGGTGGAGTTAGGGAGGAACATGTAAGAGACGAGAGAACAAAGGAGGAAAGAGACAAAGAAAACAGAATCTAGGAAGTTAGAATCTAGGAAGTAGAGGGAGTAAAGGAAGAGGGAGTGAGGATGGAGCGAGTAGAGAAGGAGGAATTACGATTAGCAGGAAGGAGTAGGGAAGCATGAAACAGGACAATAGAGAGTGATGAAGGACGGAGTAGAAAGGGTGAAAATAGGGAGGGAGAGAATGGTGAAGGAATGGTGAAGGAAGAAAGAATAGGTAAGGAATGAAGGAGAGGACAATGAAGGAAGGGATAGAGAATTGAGAAAGTGGGGAAAGACAGATTTAGAGAGAATGGGAAGAGAGAGAGAGAGAGAGAGAGAGAGAGAGAGAGAGAGAGAGAGAGAGAGAGAGAGAGAGGATAGCAGAGGGAGATTAAAGTAACCCATAATCACATTACCCCAGACCAACCATAAAGTTTCGTGGGTGATACATATTGTCCAAAAGTTTACAGCATAGAGAGAAAGGTACAACAGACAGAAACATATAGAAACAAGTAAATTGTAAGAAAACTTAGAAAATGAAACTGAAGACAAGAGAAGCAAGTCAGACTCTTGCGTTACATTGAAAATAAATGAAGGTGTTGGGCACAGAGGTGGTAAATTTATCAAATATATCTGTCGATGTTATTCTTACCCCGTCGATTGTGTTACTACAATATAGTCATCATTACAACACATTACGACAATTACTGTCAGACACTAGTAGTGGGGGGTTGGGAGGTGACTTCAGCTGTAACACAGACTTGTTGATATTTTCCTCGTCTGAGATTGTGGCTTGAGAGTCAAACATCAGTAAAGACACATGACATAAAGTGTAGTACAAATGTATAGTGTAAGAGTTTAATTGTTGGAGGGTAATGTGACATCAGATGTAGCGCAGTTGTAAGTAAATATATATGACATCAGATGGAGCACAGATATGGTGACATCATCCCAGTAGTTGTAGTCTGACATCAACAAATTTATGTGACATAATCTATAGTGACATCATCTTAGTTCTAAGTTGGATTATTATACCAACCTAACCTAAAGTAAACTCAATTCAGAAACAAAATTTTCTCTTTCAGTGAGAACTTGTGGTGTGTGTGTGTGTGTTAAGAGTTTGTTTTTTCCTTGTAGATTTCCAAACATAAAAGTTTCGTAGAGTTAGTCCAAACTTCAAGTTGTGTTGAACACCTTTGAGCATATTACATGGGATCTAACTTGTTAAATTTTCTAAAACTTCACGACCGTTCACTGTGCAGCAACACGTCTTATTATCATGACCTGTCAGAAGCCAGGCCATCACACCCTTACTACTGTAGCGCTTAACCGTCAGACCGCCGTGCTTGAGGATCGAACCATCGAGCTCGAAACCTCGTACTTAACGAGCTCGTTGTTCACACGATTGAGTTCGAGGACATCACCGTCGTGCCCCAATGCCGTACCCGTCGTGCTCAGGGGAATACATGAAGTAGTGACAATAACATAACCAATATACCGTCATGTAAGTTCGAACCCCCAGCAGTTGTGTGAGACACGAGTTGTTCACTGGTTCATGTAGGCGGATCTCCCTCTCGCGTGGAGGTGCTTCACGAACCTTGTACCGTTGTCTCGGAACTTGCGATTCGGAATCGAAGTTTGGTAGACAATGGATTTACTCTCACTGTTTCTCGTCGGCAGGACCCAGGTTCGAGGCTTGTCCAGCTATGGCACCCAGATTTAATTAAGGGGATGCCTGGAAAATACTGTAATAACGTCATCTGAGGAAAATATAAGGTTCCTTCTTTGTCTTGATGCTCAGCAGTTTTGCCTCGCTTTTCTTTGCTTTTTTTTTTTCGAGACACTTAGATCAACATGTAGAGATATGAGATGGTCGAGATTACATATCTATTCTTTAGTCTTTCACTTGCGAAAATCTTAACCTTGTAATCACTTGTTCTCACAGTCTTTTAATATATCTTCGGACATGATCTCATCATTCTTATCAAACAAAAAAAACAAAGCTGAGAACTCAAACATCTCAAACGATAAAACAAAAAATATTTATGGCAAAAAGTCTTAAATTACCAATATATGAATTCATATACATTTTGCTCGTCGGTGATAACGCTAGAAAAGTGATAAAAGATAACAAAATATGTTAACATATTAGTGATTATCAAATCCTTCTTGCTCAGACGATTGTGTGTAGAGAAGAACAAGATAAGAAATATAAACATGACATAACCAACTTGTTTGTCATCCTTCAACACACGTCTCATCCTTCGTCACGGCCAACAACAAATCCTTCCCAAGAGCGAGTGGTAACACATCCATCCCGACCACTGGGGCGTAACATCTCCTCCTCTATTATAACTTGGTGTCGTCCCGGATAACGAGAAATGGTGAAGGGGGGGGAATCTGGGTGAGAGGAGATGTGGTTAAGGCTCCACTTTAGTTCCCTCTCGTCTGCCACTCTCCCACAAAGAGAAAGCGTTGTCTTCCTCGCCTGGCTAACCCTTGCTCGTCCCCTCCCCTGAACTATATACAATCCTGCTACTTGGTTAAGATTAGTTCATACTGCGAGAAGAAACATTTTTCCACCCCGGTGAATACTTTCAGTTCCTCCATCATTTCCCGTCCAGCCTCCAGGAGCAGTGTGAGCAGGGGACGTCCAGCCTCCAGGTGCAGTGTGAGCAGGGGACGTCCAGCCTCCAGGAGCAGTGTGAGCACAGGACGTCCAGCCTCCAGGAGCAGTGTGAGCAAGGGACGTCCAGCCTCCAGGAGCAGTGTGAGCACAGGACGTCCAGCCTCCAGGAGCAGTGTGAGCACAGGACGTCCAGCCTCCAGGAGCAGTGTGAGCACAGGACGTCCAGCCTCCAGGAGCAGTGTGAGCACAGGACGTCCAGCCTCCAGGAGCAGTGTGAGCAAGGGACGTCCAGCCTCCAGGAGCAGTGTGCGCAGGGGACGTCCAGCCTCCAGGAGCAGTGTGCGCAGGGGACGTCCAGCCTCCAGGAGCAGTGTGAGCAGGGGACGTCCAGCCTCCAGGAGCAGTGTGAGCAGGGGACGTCCAGCCTCCAGGAGCAGTGTGAGCAGGGGACGTCCAGCCTCCAGGAGCAGTGTTAGCAGGGGACGTCCAACCAGCGTCCCATTCTCACAGACAGCTCACATTCGGATGATGGGTCGCGGTTGATCACTCTACGTGTTCCTGTCATTTTGGACAGAAACCAGAATTCTCTTAGACTATACTATATGAATTTCCTCCCTGTATCATCCCTTTGATACCTTGGCATTGTCTGATGTCTGGGAATAGTCATAATTAAAAACCTTACAGTTATGTTTGGTTTTGAATTAATGATCTCACATCATATTAACGGATTTCATCTTGCATATTTGACTTCATCGTCATTATTTCATATTCAGGTTCTTCAAATACGCCAATCATCCTAATTAGTTCATCTAATTATTCAAATTGGATGTTCCTACTTTCTTCATTCAAAGAATGGGAATTATTCGTCTGTGCCACACTGCTATGTTAAGACTCGACGTCAGTTGCTATGGTTCAGTGATGCAGTCATTCGCAAGCACATGTATGAGAGGTCCACGCACTCAACAGTGACATAGAGGTGACCTCAGTGATATCTGACCTTAGGACAGTGAACTGTGTCATCCAGGGTATCTACAACTCTGTGTGGAACATCACTGAATTGAGCAAAGGAGAGCAGTGTGTCTTTTGAGGCGACCTGCTTAATCATTAACACATCTCCGTCGACCATGTAGGCAAGAGATATGGGTACTGAGCATGTTGTTGTTGACAGACAGACAAACAGACAGAAGGAAGTAAAAAAGTGAAACCCCGAAAAATGGATAACATTTGTGTCTTATTATTGAATCTGGTTCGAGCTATGCCTTCCTTACGTACCCAATTAAAACAGTTCTCAACCTTCACCCCCCCCCAACTCTCTCTCTCTCTCTCTCTCTCTCTCTCTCTCTCTCTCTCTCTCTCTCTCTCTCTCTCTCTCTCTCTCTCTCTCTCTCTCCCTCCGACTCGCAACACGTTACATTTCATCCTGGACACCTACTATACCAGTTCTCAAAACATTGTTGATGAATTAACACCAATTATTCGACTGCTGGACATACCGCACCATCGTTCCGTGTCGACGTCAACAACAATTAAGAGGCGAAAGCTAATTAACTGAGGACGATTATCTGCACTCGCTAAAAATTCATTGGACGAGGAACCTCTAATGGACGGCAGCCAATCAGTTTTTGCCATGGTAATCGTTAGTTACAGAACACATTAAGTCACATTAGAGATACGGGGAGTAATGCCTTTCATTCACCTGACCCGGGCTTCTTACATTCTACTAATATTTTGTACTTTTTCCTATTTTCCAAAACTGTTGATCTATAAACGAGTGATTGAGTTACATAGAAGAGAACTTCACTTAATCATGCTTTATCTATCGTATGGGTTACATCAAATACTCTATTACTGATAACATACATACAATATAAGTATGGTTCTTATGTAGTATTGTAGTAAACCATAGCACAAAAATGTAGACTGTGCAACAACTAATACGTTTATAGATTCCTCAGTCTTCTATCAATGGGTAAACTCATTGACCAAACCTGTCCCATGGTGGGGTTTACACCGATGTAAACTCATGTTGCAGCTGCGTATACAAACAGCTACTCACGTCATTTGTTTCAGTTTTCCACTCCGTATGTTCATTATGTAATTGGTTCCTAAAGATCCGTATTGTTGTCTCTTAGATGAAGAGAGGAGAGAAATCTGATCTAATACTATATCAAATGAGTTTGTTATGTTCGGTTATGTTTTCCTATATGGTCGATGTATATCGTCAATATAAGACGAGAAACCGTACAAAGCTCTATATAAGACGATAGATTATATGAAGGTATACGTTACATTGGGCTAAAGTCCGTATAGAGGTATAGAATACAGTAGGCTATAAACTCTTTGAAGGTATAGAGTAATTGGCCTATAGACTATATGAAGGTATAGACTAAGCTGGGATATAGACTATATGAAGGTATAGACTAAGCTGGGATATAGACTATATGAAGGTATAGACTAAGCTGGGATATAGACTATATGAAGGTATAGACTAAGCTGGGATATAGACTATATGAAGGTATAGCCCTTCTTCACCTGTCCAGCTTGATGAAGACAGTCAGTCTGAGCGTTTTATTAACTCACGTCCCACATCAGTACTGGCCTCGCTATATCCTCCCAGTAACAAAGGTTCGAGTGATCAAGACGCTCAGTTTAATGTATCATAAATTAGTAGTGTTGGATTCGCTATAGTCACCCGTCAGCAGAGGATTGAAGTCCTTTTTCCTCCTTCGTCTGGCCGTCTGTTCCCAACATCGGTGTCATATGTGTTTTCGTGTATGTAGCCCGGAAACACAAGGCCGAAGGTGACGACAATTAAAGAAGCAACAGATGCCACATCCTCGAGTGACAACACAAACACAGGAATTTAAAACAATTCATGAAGACTTGGAGGATTATCATCTCGTACACCTCGTCACTTATGATCTTAACTGATCATATGTGATACATAGAGACATCCAGAAATCATTTTCCCAACAAGAAATCATAACGACACTGACTCTGTACTGAGCGAAAGGTAATAATAATTATTCTCCACAAGTATGAGAGGATGTTAGATGTGTTTAATGATCAAAGGTTAAAATGGAAACTCCAGAAACTTGATCCTTCACTTTCCGTCTTCTGATTGGTAGATTGGATGATTATCATTTAACGATGTATAAACGTAAACTCATTCTAGGTTTCACTGAGTGACATTAAGATTGATTGTCCTTCTGGGAAAATCTTTCATTTTTTTATTCGAAAGAATTGAATGTATATGTCTTGATGTTTTATTGATAATATTTTTTCCATTTTTCTTGGTATCAGTAATGAGACTGTTATTCAAAGAAGGTAAATGTACATCACCCAGTAAACTGATGTTAAAGAATCTCCGTTACTATAAATGAAATAACCCATGTTTCATTTTTGTGTATTTTATTGTCTTATGATAATTCTAGACATTTTTTTTTTTCTTCATGATACACCCAAACTTTCTCTTTGTTCCAGTGTTTTAAGACCTGGAGATGTCTAGACGGCCCATCCAGCAACTGGAAAGAGCTCGAAGTACACCCTCGAAGTCTCTGGAAAGCCGGGAGAGGAAAGTTTCCAGTGGATCATTACGATATGGGGAAAAAAAAATTTCTCCTCAGGTACGTAAGTCCATATCTCCCCTCCTCCTCCTCCTCCTCCTCCTCCTTGCTGACGTAACACTGGAGCAGGGAAGCCAAAATGTGGTGGTAGGTCGTGTAGGGTCATGTAGGGGTCGTGTAGGGTCGTGTTGGGTCGTGTAGAGTCATGTAAAGATCATGTAGGGCCGTGTAGGGTCGTGTAGGGTCATGTAAGGGTCGTGTAGGGTCGTGTTGAGTCATGTAGGGTCGTGTAAGGATCATGTAGGGCCGTGTAAGGTCGTGTAGGGGTCGTCTCTTGAGGTGTAATTGTGTGCTATGGCGAGTGATGGAAGGTAGGCTCGTCGTCCGCCTCTGGGTTAAGTAACAAGGAGTTCGAGTTGAAGGAGGAGGTTGGTGAAGGAGCAGCTCATGCTTTGATCTCCTTACTTGAGGCCGAGGCGGAAGAAAGGAAATACTTGAGAGTTGATGATATCCAAGACTCACAGTAGGAGGTCGTGGTGATGGTGGTGAGAGAAAGGGGTGAGGGGGATGTCAAGTGGGAAAGAAAGCGGGAAAACAAGACAGACGTGGGTCTGGGGGTCAGTGGGGGTCCAGGACTGACTGAAGAATGAGAGAGAGAGAGAGAGAGAGAGAGAGAGAGAGAGAGAGAGAGAGAGAGAGAGAGAGAGAGAGAGAGAGAGAGAATAAACTCTGGGGAAGAGGGGGAGAGGATAATGCACACTGGGGCTTCCATGGAAGAGTTATCTGTAGCGTAAATAAGGCAAAAGAGAGAGACAAGAGAGAAGAGGAGGTAGAGTTAAGGGAGATGATATATAGTGGGAGGAACCTGCTGACCGGGCCTCACTGTCTGGGACTTGGCAGATGATAAGGATAACAATAGCGATAATGATGATAAAAGAAATGATTATAATAATAATGATGATGATAATGGTACTACTTCTACTAATACTACTACTACTTCTACTAGTATTACTACTACTACTACTGCTACTACTAGTACTGCCACTGCTTATACTACTAATGATGATAATGATATAATAATAACACTAACCTACTGGCTACCAAGATGATGTATTACGTACACTGAGCACATGGAAACTGTCGTCCAAATGAAAATATAATCCCTATTCAGCGATTACTGACAGCCTGTATTAGCCTGTGTGTGTGTGTGTGTGTGTGTGTGTGTGTGTGTGTGTGTGTGTGTGTGCAGGATCTTCAGCTGCCTGTACCTGAGGAGGTCTGTTTCTCTAGAACCTTTGGGGAGAGGTCCTCCTACAGTGACCCCTCTCCCATGCACGACCCTCACCTGCATGTTGCCTTAACTTTACCTTAATCCCTCCTGGTGTGTGCCTGTGCTTCTTACCTTAACCTTACCCTAACCTTCGCTTAAGCTTCCCTCAACTTCTATCCTCACAGATCCTTCCCACATCCTTAGATCTTACCCATCTGTCTTGCTCTCTCTCCTCCAGCCATTAATAGTGTTTCCTCCTCTCTCAGTAATCCTTCTCTCCTTCATTTTTTTAATCCAATTCTCATCTTTCCCTTCTCGCTAATGGCTTTTCTTTCCTTTCTACTCTGTTCTCCCCCTCGAGTCTTTTAGTCAATGTCTTTTGTTTAAATTTCTCCCTTTTGTTATACCATTCTTTCTTCTTCCACTTTTGTTTATTATTATCTTTCCGTGTGCTTCTCATTCCCCTCTCACATTCGTAAAGTTTTCATTCATTATGGTGTCTCTTCTATCATCAGTTTTTCACTTATTCCTTCTTCGTTATTTCCTGTCTGTTTACCAAGTCCATTTATCTTTCTACTATACATCAATTTGCCTCGTCCTCCTCCTCTTCTCCCTCACTTATCTATACATTAATGTTATTCACTGATGTCTTTATCGTTTTGATTCAACTTTTATTCATTTTTCTTGGTATCATTTTTCACCTGTTTTGTTCTCACTTACGCTTCCATCTCCTTTCACTCATTTCAACGTGTTTATCATCATTCTTATTTTCTTTTCATTAGCCTCGTTTGTCTCATTATTCGCCGTCATTTCCTCTCATCCATTTTCACTATCCTATCATTCACCATTTTTCTCACATTCACGTTTATTATTTCATTATTCATTGTCATTTTCCTTTCAATCATCATCGTATGATCTTTCTCCCATCCACCTTCACCTTCGCTATCTCTCACTTTTCCACATCATTTTCTTCTCACTCACCTTCATATTCTATCACTCATTCAACTTCCTCATCTGCTCTCCCCCACTCTCACTTCCTCTTATTGAACCATAGTGTGTGTATGTGTGTGTGTGTGTGTGTGTGTGTGTGTGTGTGTGTGTGGGTTGTGCACCTACCCTGAAGTTGGGGTGTTTATTGGATTAGCAACGATATCTCTCGCCAGTCTCTCCACACTCCCCTCGCCTCGCTGAGTCTCTCTCTCTCTCTCTCTCTCTCTCTCTCTCTCTCTCTCTCTCTCTCTCTCTCTCTCTCTCTCTCTCCCTGCACCATCTCCATTTACTAAAACCTTAACTACGTGTCTCCCTTAAGACTGATGTTTAGTGGTATGTATATATATATATATATATATATATATATATATATATATATATATATATATATGGCAAAATAACTAACTTATTCTTACGTTTAGACTTCCCCCCCCCCCCCCCCCCCCCGCCAGTTCTTTGTATGTCCAGCAGTCAGTTGGTCTGGGAGCTGAGTCAGCTGTGTTTGCTGATGACACAGCTCTGGTGGCAGACTCGAGTGAGAAACTGTAGAAGTTGGCGTCCGAGTTTAGGAGAGTGTGTGAAGCAAGAAAGTTGGTTATGAGGTTTAGGGGGGACACCAGTGGGGCTCCTTCACCCCCTCACAGACGTTCGCCCGACCAATATGTTCCAAGTACTTCAGGTTTGTTAGAAAATGGAGTGATTGACCGATAGGAAAAGAACATTACACCAAAACACTGATATAAAGGAAAGAATAAGTGTAAGAAGGAAGTTAGAAAATTAAATCAAAGATTATGAAAAGAAAATTGACAAGAAGACGTTGAAAAGATAAATAACAGAGATGTGACGATGACTAATGTAAACATCAACTCTCCTACCATGACCTTTGAACTTCGGACCTTGACAACATCACAGGTTTGTGAGAGAAAAGAATCATTTTGATAAACTTAACCACCAAATCAAGTTTTCATCTGTCGAACCACAGAAACCCCAACTTAAACAACTTTTGATCTGGAATTCCCAAGAGATGGAAGATTGCTGAAAATACATCTTGAACACACATGGAGAACTTGTTAATATAACCTGTGGTCAACTTGTGATATACAACACACAACGAGACCTGAAGAGCCACCCATCTTTATGATATGACGTAGAAATAAAAAGATGTAAGGAAGACGAATATAACTTTTATGGTCATGATGTAATCAAGTCATTTCTACAACATACTGCTTCAAATGGTTGTAGAATATTACACAAGCAAGTTCAAACCTCCAAGAAATATGGGGACCGTATCTTACCCTGAATGTTAAGCTACAGTTTCAATTCAGAATACATCTACTGTATCCACGTAGGGCTGGCTGGCTGTGTTATCAGTACATAGATGTCCATCTATTTTAGCTGGGGAGCTGATATAGCTGACAATAGCTTACGTAATGCCTCACTGAACAGCGACAGTAGAGAGCATTTCCGAGCCGAGAACCAAGCGATAAACGGCGATATAGACCTACGACTGTAGGAGGATAGCACTGTTTACGATGACCTCAGATGCGACTGGAGACAGGTGACCAGACCTGTGACCATGAAACAGATTAATTAAGTAAGTCTTTTACGATTAAGGAGGTCAATCAATTGCATGTATTTGTGTATCATAGATTATTCCAATCTTAATTCTTCTTTTCTAATTGTAAATATTCAAATTATTCTTTGTAATTAACGTGGTTTAAATCATCTATGATTTGTTTGTAATAAAGGGGAAGGAGACAATCGTGGACTGCTATGCTAACGTTAAGGAATGTTCCAGGGTGAAGCCTCTGGCCGCCAGATGGCAGTGAGATGCATGTTTTGTCGTCCGTTGTTTAGTCTTAAGCTCTGGCCCTCGAACTAACAACAGTGGTTTATTCTTTCAAGGGATAACAGCTTTGCGAGAATATCTACGTCTGGCTACTCTCTCTCTCTCTCTCTCTCTCTCTCTCTCTCTCTCTCTCTCTCTCTCTCTCTCTCTCTCTCTCGTCGTCTCCCCCATAATCAAGTTCAAAACTTAATTTCCGCTGCAAGACTTGAACAAGACAAGACTAAGTAAGGAATAAACAGAGAGAGAGAGAGAGAGAGAGAGAGAGAGAGAGAGAGAGAGAGAGAGAGAGAGAGAGAGAGAAATATAGCGTTCGTAAATCCTCGTAAATTTTACTGTCATTAAATTCAAATTATTATTACATTTCGTACAGTTGGAAACAACCTTACTCAAGCCAGCGTTCCTAAATCCATCCAATCACAACTCCGGATGTGTTTTCTGGCTGCCAGTAACGTTGTTATAACTTGCTGAGCCACGGGAGGTGGGAAGACACGAGATATATGATGGATTTGGGTCAAAATCAACAACTCGCAAATTTTTTTGTCCTTTAAATTTTTGAAAGTGTTCGCCGATGTCAGGGACGACCCTCGCTGGGTTGAAGGGGAACTGAGATTGAATATTTCTTGATTCAATTAGACGTAAATTGAAAGATCAATTTGGATCTTTATATAAGAATATCTTTATCTAAAAATACGATGTTGGGTCAATTGGTTTTCATAGATGGATTTTCAATATTATTGAGAATATATGATGTATTTTTTGCTGCGAATCATAGTCATGTGAGGTTTTGCCCCCCCCCCACCCCACCCCACCCCTCTCTCTCTCTCTCTCTCTCTCTCTCTCTCTCTCTCTCTCTCTCTCTCTCTCTCTCTCTCTCTCTCTCTCTCTCTCTCTCTCTCTCGGTATGTATGTGTATATATATATACTTAGGTGTTACAGTACTCCGCCTGACTGAGATTACACCTCGAATGAAGAGCCACATTTAGTGAGGCTGTATCATGATCAGTTGACGAAAGACACTCGCTTCAAAGGTATCCAGTCTGTCCCTGCTACTGAATGTAGCGCAGCCTTGAAGCACTAGGAGCCCCCGGGAAAGGGGTCATGGGGTAATTAAATGAATATACAATAATCATATACTACCAATACACACACACACACACACACACACACACACACACACACACACACACACACACACACACACACACACAGAAACACAGGCAGCAGCAGAGGATTCAGTAGCCAATCAAAAAGCAAATACCATGTTTGCCTGGCTTTCTATTGGCCGAGAGTTAACTCTTGCTCTTTTCCTAATGAGTGAACTTTTAAAGGGATTTCATTAGACTTAACCTTGGGCAAGATGTTCCTGCTGTTCCTTACGTTCCTTGAATGTAATGCTCGTTTCATTCCTTATGTTCTTTGGACAAAATGTTCATGTTGTTGCTTTAGTTCCTTGAACAAAACGTTTATATTGTTCCTTTCATTACTTGAAAAATATGTTCTTCTTGACACTTAACGTTCTATGGTGTTCATGACGTTCCTGTTCCTCTTGTAACAACATGATGAACAACAGGTCTGACGTACGATGGTGACCTCAGTGGTCAAGTGAAAGATGGCAACATAAGCTGGGCTAGACTGGTATTGGGAGATATCAATGTTTAGATGTTCAGAGGAATGTTATTATTGCTACAACTGTTGCTACGACTACATACATACACAGTATTCAAAATTACTAAGCAACAATAAAGCAGAAAATACATTTACATATGCACACAAAGCCTAAGAACATCAGTGAATACATAACATATTTCATTGATAATTATATTGAATTAAGAAATATTGATTTAGTTACTGCTTTTTTATAGCTTTCTAATCGTTTTCTTTCTTGCGTAAACCATTGAAGAAAACAAATTTGTGAGGGTAAACTCTTACAACCAACAGCCATTTTGAGATAAAGCGTATTGTTATGTACTTTTCAATATCTATTTATCTTATAAGAGCGACGTGCGTGCAAATGATATTGGAAATCATGTAAATTTCTGCTGCTAGGGCACATTAAGAGGTCTTCGTACGTTCTGTTAATAACATTTCATACTTTTAGATGAATTAATCCCAGTGTCGTTGATCTTCAAGTCTTGAACATATACTTTTTGTTCGTTGAGAAACAAAAGAATATATGATCCAAACAACGTTCAACTATTAAAATACGAATTAACTGTACTAAATTTTACGATATCATTTTTACTAACATGAACTCTCAGTCAACTTCAGTCTTAGACACCAGTTTCTGCCACCAGATCGGTGTTGTCAGCTATCCGCTTTTCATGAGTTTACCCTATAATTAGAGAAACGTTTTCTATATCATCAAATGGCGTGAGAAAAAACGAAAGAAAAGGTAGATAGCTATGCTTAACTTCTCTATTCCTAAATAGACTATTGGTTTTTATATACCAATTACAGTTAAGAACAAGTTTCTTTGGTAATTGTACTCAAAATGTTTGAATGATATAACAAATCTTTTTCACTCTAGAATAACCGATATGGTCAGTACGATGGATACCACACTGTTCTTAAGTAATGGTTATTTATACTTCGTTTCCTTTAGTTTCATGAAGAAATGTTTTACATTCGACATTGTTCTTGGTGAACACTAGTTCTACAGAGAACATGGGCATGTTCAGATCATAGCAGTGAAAAAAATTTAATTGTTTTTTCTTGAATGGAAAGGTTTAGGGAGTTGAAGAACATGGAGGGAGGGGCTTGGGGAGTTCTTAGGAGTGAGATAAGGATACAAACACTACGAAGAACAGGAGGAAAGAAGGAAAGCAATATGTCCAAGAGGCTTAACCATGGCGCTCTATCATGATGGTGACGATATAGACACATTAAGAAGCTGTGCATTTTGTTGACTAGAGAGTAATTCAGTGTCTTATTTTCCATGTGTTTATTTCTGAGTTTTGTATGACCCCGTGTGGTCAGTGTTGTCTGGCTCGCTAGTGACCTTATCTATCGTCAGAAACTGATTCTAAGTGTTTGCTGATGATGCTTTCTCGATGAAAAGTGCTGATTGTTGGATATTTTTATCTTTAAAACGTAATTGATCAATTAGTATCATATCCACTGATGAGTAATTAAAGATTTTAATGCGATGGGAAATTTACAACTACATTATCGTATTTCTCCCTGTAAATGTGTCCAGTAACAATGTAATATAACGTATGATAAGATAGTGCCTGAGGTGATGTGCTCCTCATATACATGTTGTGAAGATAAATTTGGGTCATGTGATCCAGGTTATGTAGGATGGATTGTGTAGTCTGGATTATGTAGTATGGATTCCCTTATTCTAACAACAAATACTGGGTTATGTAGCTTGTATTATGAGGTTTAGATTAAGCTGTCTACAATATGTATTTAAGATGTAGTTCGGGGTCACGTGTTTTGGGGGTCTATGATACTTAGATTATGTATTTCATATCATGTAGTTTGGATTATGTAACTAGGAATATGTAGACTGGATTACATAGTCCGGAATGTGGTAGATTCTCGACATGGGGAGGCACGTGATTCTTTGACCCAGTAGATGGTAGATACTTGACAAGGTAGGCCATGCGAGGTCATCAAACACTGACATGCGAGACACGAGGAGTTTGACGAGTGTTATTAACAACCTGATCATTATCAAACATCACATTACACATGAAAGCTGTGCAAAGACTTAACCACTAAACATTAATGCTACCAGCTGAATATAGTTCTGTTTTCCCATTAACAACACCACCTCCTCATTAACTTGGTTGTATACTGTCCAGCATCTTATTATTACCATGTCTGTAAGAACTTTTAAAGATTCTATGATTTACTTGAGGTATTATATCTTTCG